>NC_072010.1:44154037-44436537 GCF_027791375.1 Indicator indicator
ACTTCCATTTATCAGAGGTTAAAGTCACAACAATAATGAAAAACAATTCCTTGCTAAGTATCTGAAATGCATTATCCAAGGAACATTTTTAAATCTAATGAACATGCTTCTAAAAATTTAGGGGTGTCAGCATTGAGTTTTTTTCTCTTTTTTAAAGAAATCCTGTATACAAACATACCTACTGTATGGTGATTCCTGACATAATACAATTGAATTTTTCACATTTTCCTCTATTTTTTATATTAAAGATCCTTTATTTCTTCCAATACCTTAAGATGAGTCTCCTTCGAGTCTCCTAAACAAACATTAATGCTTATATTAGCTTAACACTTGCAAAACAGCTTTTCATCTACTGAAAGGCACCAGTTCATCACTGAGCAAATCCCACAGAGGGACTTGATCTATTTGTATTCCCCCTTCAACCTTGCTCTCCTAAACACTCAATTCCTTCCCCAAGTTTTGCTTAGACAAGGAAGCAAACCAAAGCAGTCTATTTAAAAACTTCTTCTGCACTAAAAGTAAGCTGAAAGGTTGGGTATAGTTTAAGACTATGCTTGGCCCATCACTTCACATGACATTTTGTGAAACAAAGACTGAAGTCAAGGACTGTCAAAAAGGTTCAAATCCCACTTTGCCTTTCACCAAGAAATAACATGGAATTTAATCCCATGCCCATTCACTCCTCAGTTGACTTCTGGAACTGAAAGGCAGTCTCTGTCAGGGTGGCTACTAAATATTATGCCAAAATTACCAACTCATTTCCCATGGGCCACTGAATACCTGTAACAGAGAAGAGACACCCAACCCAGTTCTGCAAGACCAGAGCTGCCGCATCTTGGTAGGATTTTCACGCTCCCATGAGATGTTTGTTGCTTAAAAACAATAATAATGAAAGGAGTTACGTGCCAAATCATCATTCCAAGCATGTAAGCTAAGTTCAGGATGATTACCAACTTCCTAAAAATAGCAAGCTCCTATCTGGAACACAACACGGAAAGCAACATTCTCTGTTGCTGCAGAAGGATACATTTAAACATTAAGATAAGAGTAACCTAGATGAATAAGAAGTGAACTCTATACGCATTCACCTTGTTTTCCACACTCATGACACCTTCTCGGATCCAACCAGAATAAAATTTGTTTATGTTTAGAATCAAACTCAGAATGCTAGCAAATACTGCTAGTATAAAACATACGGCTTCACTAATTCATAAAACCAAAGGAATTTTTTTTACCTAAAAAACTAAATCCCATTTTGTTCAAGTCACATTTTGAATTCTTCAAATTCTTCAATGCTTGTTTTATACATTATTTCCTTCTTAATTTGTCATAATCACCTAAACATTTGGTTTAGTTTTTATAAGATGAAGCATGGTCAGACACATTGCAAACATACGCATCAACACATCTATGTTCTGTTCTTGGACTGCTAGAGCACTAGCATTATTTTAAGAGTAGAAGAACTGATGCCTTCAAATCCTATACCGCTCAAACATAATTTAATATTCTATTTTAAGTACATTGTCCTGTTAAAAGTATATACTTCTTAAAATTGTAAGTTATTCTTGACAGCTTGGAGGTTCTTATTACTATTATTATTTCAGCTGTTACCATTAAGTATACATACTTGTTAGAAGACTCGAAATAGGAATGTGAAGAAATTGTCTGCAAACTGTAGAAAAGAATTACATATAATTTAAGAATCACAGCATGCTTATCATGTTGATCAATATTATCTCATTTGCATATACTCCATATGGCAGCATTCGTCTGTTGTATGTTGCTTATATTTAGACCAAGGACTAGTTGGGGCAGGGACTGAACATTTGAGCTGAGTACTCCAGTGGTCCACAGTGAGGACTTCTAGAAACTACAGTGATGTGAACAGGACAAAAATCAAAACAAAAGTTTTTTCTGCCTAGTAAACACTTTAATACTTCTTTAAAAAACAAACCAAACCAAAAACTGGAATCTAAGACTCATAAGGAAAATAATTGTTTGAGTACTGATAAAACTGTCACGGTTGGACTAATACTCCTAGAAGAAATTCTAAAATCGCAATTGGAGGAGTTTGGAAAAAGTGCATTCATGAGGTTATAAGGGAAAATCCAATAATCTGTGTTACTGTAAGCAGCTAACAGTACATGAACTTACACATGCTACTTCTATTACCTTAGTGTAATTTTACAAATTTATCAACCTGAGGAGGTACTTTATTTTTTGCACACCTACAGTTAATACACAGTTAACAAAATTTAGGACCAAATAGTTAACAATGTGCTCATTCCTGTTTTCTAATAAGAAGATGTCACATGCATACCATTCACAAAACTCTGCAGTATGAACTCTACCTCATCTATCTCAAGATTCATTGATAGTGTAACCCATACTTCTTTGATGTCATTTAGATACTTTATAAATATGAAAATATTAAGGCCTTTGGGGTATTTTGTGTATATTTGGCTTTTAAACCTCTAATAAAATGAATGCTGTTGGCATAACTTTGCACAATGGAAAATGTATTAACTAAACTCTTCAAGGTCTTTTTAGTCATGGTTTTCAAGAAAACATTCCTTGGAGGAGACTGACAGGAAATGTCTTTGCAGTAACTTAGCATGTTCTCTGTAATACAGTAGAAAAAAAAATCATTAGCTATTCAAAGTAAAACTTTCAGCAAATGTGCCTAAGACATATTGACCTTCATACAGTCAGGAAATGCATCTTGCATCTTTATGTGCTTTTAAATATAATTTGTCTAAACTGTCTAAAGTAAATCAAAAAACTATCACTCAATCCTCTCAGTAGAAAGGGTAAATTTTAATTGCAGAACTTAAAACCTCACAATTAAAAGCTGTGTTGCTACTTAAAGCTAGCACAAACAGAGAATGAGAGTTCATGCATACAAATCAGCTTTTCTACCACATCCAGAAGAGTTCTGCAAAATAGCCTGATGTGACAGTCTGTACCTTCTAAATTTAGTTAGAAGGCAAAAGCTATGAAGTATTAGCCTTGTTTTAACAAAATACAAATTCTTCCCTAGTCCTTTTGATTTGTGAATGACTTTTGGATAATCCTCATTTGATTAGTGAAAAAAAACCTAAAACGATGTTGGTAATTCAAAGGTAAGAATGCAAATAAAAGCATGATGAAAAATAAATGCAGCCAGAAACTGGAGAATGTTTTTTTCTTTGTGGTTTTTTTTTTTTTTTGAGTGTTTTTGGTTTTTTTATCTTTATCTGTCACCCTGAGGTGGATAAGCTAGAAGGATTTTGTCTATGCTAATCATTCAATCAGGAGTCACTTCCTTTTCTTGGGATGTGTGAAGGAGGGAAGATGGCGCATAAGGATTAAACACCCTGGCATGCCCTTGCACTAATCTTCTTCTAGAAGAGGTTTAGGGCTTAAGGCAGACCTTCCCAATGGACTTTAAACCATCTCCAGATTTTCTATAAAGTCAAAAGAAGATTTAATCAATGTAGTATTAAAGTAACTAACATTTTCTTGCTAAATAGCAGAAACCTGATTGGAATCACGCCTCTCAATTTTGAACAAAAAAAACCTGTGCAGTGATATTATCACAGGACTTTAAAAAGTTTTTATTTTACATTGTCCACATCTGGGTGAATGAACTAAGCAAATTTTCCATCAATTACAAGGATAACTCTTCTGAAATTCAATATTAAAATCTCCATTCAAAAAACTTGGGGTCTGTTAATGGTGGCCCAACAACAGCATGAGAAAGTCCTTTTCCCCTGATTTACAGGAAAGAGAACTGTATCTGAAATAATAGTTGCAAACAGAAAAAGGTACTGGAGTTGTCACAAACAACTTATCTATTATGCCTCCCCTGGGTCAGCACTGGGTAATGAATATAATGCAGTATTTTTTCTCTTGGAATAGAGAGGAGAGGAATCTCTACCTGAGATAATGCATCAGGAGAGAGAATTTGGAGAGGGGGTGAAAAAGAACATTAATTGCAAAAACATGTACTAATTTTCTGGTGTCGAGTAAACATTACACTAGAAGTGTCCCTGGGAAAAAAAAGAAAGTTTCAAATGTTTCAAAATCACAAAGCTCTACGAAGAAGAGGTTTCATGGACAATCTTATTGCAGGTATCACCTAGGAATAAGCACCAGTATCTTGGTTAATGCCAGATGTGACTTAAAACTCTTAACTATTTCTTGACAGAAGCCTTGGGATATATCTGTTGTGCCAAAAAAAAAAAAAAAAGCTCTATTGCCTAACTTGAATTAGATGACTTAAGTAGTACTCAAGATGTGAAAAGCAGTTCAAGATTGAAACCTAGTTTCCAGTCATAGTTGGAATTGCCAAAACTGAAGCAAATTCTTTGCCCTCAATGCTATTTTAAATCAAGCCAGTTGTTTTAAAAAGTAACTTCTTTGTAATCAATAGCAATATTGATGAGGTCCCTTGGTCTCACCTTACCTCAGAACAAGAGAGAGCAAATCAGTAATGAAGGCATTAGCTTCAGGGAACACTGGTATATATGGCCAATTCTCCTTAGTGTCAGCAAGGTTACCAGCATTTGGTTGATGTCCATGTCAAGGGACCAGAACCAGACTTAACTGTACCCACTAAAACAAGTATTCCCCATAGAGTACATTTCTCTTCTGGATAGTCTCCTCTTCTGTGCTAGAGGTAACATGAATCAGCTTTTCTAGAATGTACAGTAAGCTAGGAAAGTGCACCTCTTACCTTCCACATCAGCTAGTGGGATTTTCATACTACGTATTTATTAACCAGTGACCTGATTGACTCCAAGAATAAGGATTAACTATGTTTATTTGCCAATAGGCTGTATCTTGGGCAACATTCTGTGATTCTCTGATTGGGCAAGGCCAGGATTTTTTTTTTTTCATAATCTGACATAATTTTAAGGATTAATATAGAAGGAAGTCACAAAGGGTTCCTCTGCCTCAGCTTTTTTTGGGGGGGTTTGTTTTGTTGTTGTTGTTTGGGGGGGTGTTTAATGGAAATAATACAAAAGGAAGGTGAAGGTGTTTGTTTTCACTGAACAGTTTGAAAACAATGGTGTTTGAAGTTCTGGAGTTTGGATAATATCTGGATTATGTTTGTAAAGTGGAAATCAAAAGAAAAACAGCTGTTGGGGAGCCAAAGTCATTTCCCTTTTTACATCCTTTTATGTCCTTTTATCTAGGTGGTGCCAAATATTTCCACTGGAAAGAAAAACTTGTCCCTGTGCCTTACCTAGACCAACACTTAGATACCTTGTGACAGGTGAGGTCTGGAAGAAAAACAGGCAAATATCTAGGTCTCACCTCTTTAAGAAACCAGGCTAAAATGCATTAACATACATGGCCTAAAGTGTTTAAGCAGATTAAGAAGTACCAACATAAAAGCACTGAGAAACAGTATCAATTTTTACCATAAACTAAGAAAGAAAAAAGGGAAAAATTTACATCTTCTCTATTTCATCATATTAAAGGCTACATAAATGCAGTATTTGTTTTGTGGGTTTAATTTTGTTTCATCCAACCATATTTTCTAAAAATCCAATTCAAATTTTCTGTTCATTAGCACAGGAACTTTCAAACACTTACTTTCAAATTTGGTCTAAAAGTCTAGTAATCTACTGAAAAATCTAGTAATTTATTTAATATATTTGAAATAACTAACTAAATGATCTAAATGCCTACAGATATAAAGAAATGACAAACAGGGTAGTATTCCTGACACGGTAAAAATAATCACCCAGAGAAAGAGGTGCTCAGCACCCCTGTGTAAAAAAACCACTGATCTCAGTTGGTACAAACTGTAATAGTTCCCCAGACTGCAGTGAAGTTATATTAAATTATAACAGCTACAAAATTGTCCCCAAGCATTACACTCATGCTCTGTTAAAGACTTAGCTAAAATGCATTCTGAAATGCAGTTTCTCATGTAGACAACCCTCTTCAAGGAGGATCACCTTCTAAGACATGACTGCCATGCTGTTTCTGATAAAAGGCAGTCAGTAAGGAAACTGTTTTGCTAAGGTTGTAACAGCATTTCATAGAGGTTGAACCAGCAGCTAGTGGAACAGCCTTCACACAAGAACAGCAGCTCAGCAAATGAGAGCAGATCCTCAAACTGCTTTCCTCAACTGTTCTACACAAAACCTGGACTGTGTTCTAATAATCTGAGTAAATGCAAAATAGCACTATTTTTTTTCTATACAGACAAAATGTTAGATTTTCTACTAAGTGAATTTAAGTCACAATAAAAACACTGGAATATTTCAGTACCCATTTAAGCAACTAGAGCCCACAACATTTTTCTAGCACAATCAAGAAACTGTTCCTTCCTGTATGAAAATATAGTCTCTGTCAGGGCCATACATCTTTGTTGAGTTCCTGGGCCATACAGTACATACCAATTTAAAGACATCTTAAAAAGTTCTGATGTACACAACATTTTTTCTAACATTTCAGAATTTTATAGAAAACAGAACATCTTTAAAGAATAAGCAAATAGAGCAGTTGTTATTTGAATGAGAATGTGGCAATGAGAGTTTAAATTATGAGAGCCATCCAAGTATGTCAAGCATGAAGCAATCAATAAAAAGGAAAAAGTCCAAGTAAACACTTTAATTTTTCCTCAGTAAAATTCTTTCAGAAACACAATTTAGAGTGTTTTGTTCCTAACATTCACCCTTCTCTGAATTCACTGTTCACACAATAAGGAAAAATGCTCTACCTTTCTCCATCATTTGTGCTTTTACATGTCCTTAAATTATCAGAATACTAAATATACTTTCCCTATGAAGTTTTAATAACTTTCTTTTGCAAGGATACAAAAGGAGAAAATCAAATTAGTACCAATGAGTGGCGTTACACCGGCATCATCCTCTACTTAGAAACAGCACCAACACAAAGTCCTGAAAGAGGACAACAGGAATTTTGCTGTTGCCTTCAACATCATCAGGATCTCACATTTTGTTCATGCTCAAAAGGTGATGTTTTTAATTCCTCCATGCAGAAAAGTGCAGTGTTCCCTACTCAACGTGTCCCTTAGCATCATGCAATACAACCAACAGCAGTGGATTAAGAACCTTTTCAGGGCACCATGGAGCTGTAAGCACCAATAAATGTATCCTTTTTGCTTCTTTCTCATTTATTCAAGCACTCCATACATAATATTCATTACATTGCCTTTCTGTAATTAAAATACAAAGTCAGATCTGTGCTATGACTGAAATATTTGCTGCCTTCTCAAGTACTTGCCATCTTTCTTTTAAGCACCATATGTGGAATTTCACCACAGACCACGAAATTAGGTATCTTAGTTTTTGTTGAAATGAGTCTAAAAGAAACAAAAAGTCTGAGAAGCAAGAGTCCGTATTACCTATCAAGACTAAAGGTTCAAAAAACTACCAGGTGGTAGACAAGAGTGTACATAACTTATGGAACTGAGCAAAGCCTTGTAGCTAACTGCTTCTATTACATCAGCATCAGTTTAATCAAAGGTAGCAGGCACTGTAAGAAATTTAATCCAGTCCTCTTCTAGTGGAGTGGCCCATAGATTTAACATCTGGAGACTGATAAATAAAGTGAATCAATAAATAAATGAGTTCTTTAGTATTTCTCTCTTTAGTCGTAAGCATGCACTTTCAAAGTATGACCCATGCAATTTGAATTAACATTTCACAAGTTTGTGAAAATGCCTGAAAAATGCCAAAAGATCTAACTATTATTCCTTATATTACTTCTTTTATAACTCACTTTCATCAGCCATTATAAAAAATACACACAAATTCCTTTCTGGATATAAGAACAGTTACATAGTATTTATTGCTGCTTATTAGTATGCTCCATTTTTTGATAGATTGCTTTCATATCATATAGGGGGGAAGAGGAAATTAGAACCAAAACCAAAAAGCAGTTTAATTATTTTAATTAATTCCAGCTTTCAAAATAATGCAGAATGGTATTGAATATTTAACAAGCTATACAAACCAAAATACATTTAAGCTGCATACTACAAAATGGAACACCATAGAAAAGTCTCTTGAAGGTTCTCTGGGAAGTCACCTTGGAAGACATTGCAATCTAGATCGTAAGTGTGCTTTGTGTAAATGTAAATAGGTGGGTTTGATGCTATATGTTAATGTAAACCAGAGATTAGCAATAACAGCAAAAGAAAAAGCATATTTGTAAAACTGATGGCTTAACCCAATGAAGACAAAGACACATGCAATAGAGAAACACTCCTGCCATGGAGTTAGGGATCTTGGGCACTCTACATACATTCAGTAGATTTTAACATATTGCACTAACTAAACTAGTTGGCTAACTAAGTGCAACCTGAGGAACCCTCATAAGGAATGTAAGCTAGATGGGTGAGGAGGTCTATAGGTGTCAATCAATAACAAAATGCAAACTGTCAAGCTTGCTTTGCTAACAAACTGTCACATCAACAATATGCAGTTAATGACTACAAATTAACTGTATACCAGATGCTTGACACTTTGTTATGACACTTAGCAAGCTAGCTGACATTTGGGGGATCAAAGCTTCTTTAATTACACTTTGTATAACATGTGCAACCTTTA
The DNA here is from genome assembly GCF_027791375.1 of Indicator indicator. Classification (NCBI taxonomy): domain Eukaryota; kingdom Metazoa; phylum Chordata; class Aves; order Piciformes; family Indicatoridae; genus Indicator; species Indicator indicator. Next base: position 44,162,611 of record NC_072010.1, read on the forward strand.
TGCTAATGTCCACATACTCCTTAGAGCAAGGCTGTTCAAATAGCAGGGACTGGGTTTTTTGGATTTTGAGACTTTCCAGTAAATCTGTATTTCAGCTGGGGGAGGGGGGGGCAGAAAAAAAAACAAAACAAAAACAAAACTGCTGAAAGGCTTCACATCATTATTTAGTATTATCACCTTATCTAAAATAACTCTTTAACTTGATGCACTATACTATATTCACTCACTTATAGAAACTCTGTGTGAAATAAGGCATTTTCAAACACTGTTAACACTATCTGTAAAAGAAAGAAGGACTAGACACATTGCATTTAAAAGCATCTCTGTGCTCAAACTAATGTCTAGAATCAATGTTACACATTGACATGTCATTTCCTAAACCAAATTAACTTCCTCATCAGACAATCAAGTGTACGACACAGCATTAACAACATTTGTATTTAGCCAGCACTTATATATGTGATGCTCATGGAAAAGATATAAACTAAACACAGTCTCAGGTTTCCCAATCCTTGCTAATATGAGCAAATTCATTGCCTTTGTTATTACAAAGGTGTGTTTTCAAAAATCAAACAAAATTCAAGTCTCTGTTTATTCCTTAATGGAGGTCCTCACATCACAGAGGAATTATGTGCAAGTTGATGACTATACGTTTAACGTATTAAAAACAGAATAATCCTGAAGAATTAGTCTCTTCGCCAGAGAAAATAATCTTTAAAGTAAAACACAACATTGAAAGTAGTATTTGCCTTCCTACTTTGGATAAAAATGATTCTTGGAAGAGATTCTATGCAGGCATAAATTCAAATTGATTATTTTCCATCCCAGAGACTGAACTCAGATTCTTAAATACATTTTTATTTGAATTGCATTAACATCTTTTAACAGCATTCACCAATTCAGTTTTTACCATTCAGCAGTTACTATATCAGATGTTAACTGTGTTGAATGTGAACTGCTATGATTACCATAGTGCAACAATGGAGATCAAACCTATAGAGAGTTCCTTGGTATCCTTGAGAAAAGCTTTCAAATTGCATGAAACCCTCAAGTTAGGTTTATGTGTCTCAGCTGCCTGCCAATTATTTTTTTCTCCTTGTTCTATGTAAGTTGATAACTTGATTTTCTATAAAGTCACAGCTCAATGCAATTTCTCTCCTAACTATGTAATTCTAATAAGCCAAATCCTTTACATTATTCTTTGAAGCATGTTTACATCATAAATTGTACTGATTGGATTCATCTGATCTAACATATAAGCATCTGATCAAATTACAGAATTATAGAATCACCTGGTTAGAGAAGACCTTATGATCATCAAGTCCAACTATTACCTAATATCTCCCTGTGCATAACTGTTACACAATGTCCCTAAACTCCTCATCCAAACATTTTCTAAATACCTCCAGGGATGGTGACTCCACCACCTCCCTGAGAAGCCTGTTCCCAGTGCATGATGACCCTTTTGGTGAAGGAATTTTTACCCTGGTGCAACTTGAGCAATCATTCCTCAACCGAGACAAAGTGGAGCTTTTAAGGCATAATTCATACAATCAGTTTTAAACGTTCACATCAGAAGCAGCTGAGCAGCTCTCTATAAGTGTTTATTCCTTTTTTATACATACCTCAGCGGCAGATGAATCACTTCCTTGGAGGATCTACCAAAGAACTGATCTATGCAAGCACCCACAGGGTCATGAAAGAAACACCTGTAGTTTGTCTGCATGAGTGGCTTAACAAAACTACTTACTGATGCATCTACCCCTTCACGTAGATAGCAACCACTTTAAGGTTCAGCATATTGTTATTATTCAAAACCATGTAGCTAACAGTTTCTATTAGTAGTCTAAGGCAACAGGAAACATACTAAGCCCAGATGCTTTCCAACTGGGCTGGGCTGTAAATGAGAGCTTGACCATTTGGATGGATATATGGTGTGAAGAAGAGTATTAGTATGGAGAGTATTAATTTTTTTATTTTCCAGAATTCACTTAGATATTTAGGTTCCAAGAGTGAGAGCAATGCCCTCATGACTCATACGGTATCAAAGACATGTAAGTCTATATATTCTTAATTATCTCATGCTGAATACAGCTTCTTTGTGTCATATTATGATTAATGGTTAAAAACAAAAGAAAAGAAAATAAATTATCTGCTTTCCATTGCATGGCACAACATTATATGTGGTCAGAAGACCACGGATACATATGCCTTTTATTACAAATCCTTTTAAGCCACCACCCATCATCTACAAAGAGCAGCACAGAAACCAAAAGGCTGCAAAAACAATCAGAGAAACATAAAGTCTATTGTGTGAATTTCTCATGCAATGCTGAAGACTTAATGGGTCTGCAGTGATAGACTTGAATACCATTTAACCTAGCTAACAAATCCAGATGATTTGCTAATTCAGTTTAGCTTTTTCTTACATGCCAGCAAAAATACACAGTCAAACTAAAGACAAAATTTCATGTTTTCTTACTACCTTTAGAAGCATCATGGTGCAAAGACAGCTCCATTTGCTAACAATTAATCTTCAAGATATTTCTTTCAAAATGAGGTTTAATAAAAGCCCAGCAGCACTAGGCCCACATCTTTACTCATTTTTGCCCTATAAATTGTTTTGGGTAGCGGCAGTGGTGTGAATTCTATTCTGTAGTCACATAAAGAGTAACATTATGACAAATTTAATTTTCCAAGTTCTGCATGTTTTATCAGTTTTGGTTTTCAGATTCCTAGTATGAAAAACACTACATTTTGGCTTGCAGAGTATTTAAGTAAAATAAAATCATACCTCAATAAGATTCACACCCTAATTGTTGTGGGCTAATTGTTTTTAGTCCTTCTATTATAAACAAATACGAAAGGAAAACCATCAAACATAACAAGATCATCGTATACCTCTAAACCTTAGGAAAGCTTATTTTCTTTCATCTTTAAAAAATATTGCTCAGATGAAAGGCAGATGTTTTAGATTGAGAATGATTATGCAACTGATATAATATCAGTGGTTATCTATTAGGGAAAATAACAAAACGATCATTTCCATTATTTCCTATATGCTGCTATGAGCCATATAGTAATAATTCTGTAAGTTTCCTAATATAATTTTAAGTGCTACATGTTTGAAAAAAAGTAAAAATTATATGAATATATCCACTTATGAAAAAAGCTTTCACTGATTAGAGCTCATTTCCCTAATATACAGATTTCTAAGGACAGCTCTATTTTAGTTATGTAAAGCATGTAAAAATTGGCATGTGCTCAATCACAGCTGAATCTGAAATTAGGCTGTCATTTTAGACACTATATTTTGGGGGTGGGAGAGTGGAAGCTCCTCGAGAAAAACTTTTCCTGGAGGTTAAATGGCTAACAGTCTGCTGGCACAACAATTTTACACAGAGATGGCACTGGTTTATTATTTTCAGCCTTATCGTTGAGGCTGAAGAAAGCAGAATATACTATTTCTTCACAAAGAACCCTAAATGGCATTTCTTCTCTTTGCAGAATGAATAAGGTACTCCAAATTATGTCCTACTCTGACTCAGGCCACTCTATATGCTAAGATCATACCCAAGAAATGGGAAATATCTGACCTGTTTTACACATCTGTCTAGACTAGCTTCCCTCGATGTGTTTTAGGGATGGTAGAGAGAAACTGGCAGCTCCAGGCATGAATCATCTCATCCTTTGGTGGCCATTTCCATTAGGCCAGGTAGACCAAGTGTCTTGGTCCAGAGGCTGGGAAGTAGATAAGTTGTTTCATGAACATTCCTGTAAGTGTAATCAAAGCACTAATGAGGCCATATATCAAGTTAAGACTATTTATTAAATAGAGAGAGAATAAACAGAACAGAGAAAGGAAGGGAGAATGAGGGAGAGGGAAAGTGGAGAGAGAGAAGGAGAGATAGCTACAACCCCATGGTAAAGAAAGAAAAGAGAGGGAGAAAATAGGAGTTAAAACCACCTCTGCAGTTTCTTCTCATGTACACAGCTTTTTGCTTTGGATAAATAGATCTCACTATCAATACTGGATTCCTCATTTACCAGAGAATGAAATAAAATTGAGGGTATTTAGTTGGTTCACAGAATATAGTTCTACCACTCATAAAAGATAAAACAACTAATTCAATGAACCACAAATTGCTAATGTGAACTCAGACTTAGAACTGAAAATTCTTTTTTCAAAAACATCCCAGATGTATTGATTAGTAAGCTATTGAGTGATTTTACTGGTTTACATCTTTGTATGCTTTTCCATGAAGCTATTTATAAAACCTCCTGATTCACCGTGTATTTAACAGCATTTAAAAAATAAAACATTTAAATTAGTAAAACTTACCAAAAAAAGTACTCACTGCAATTAAAAAGCCCTATAGCAAGTTGGTAATGAACTCGTAATCAGGACAGAAGTAGTTTGTGGGCTGTATTACACTTGTAATACAGTTAAGACGATGTACCCACAGCAGATGAAAGTTTGCTCTCAATTCATTAGCTCTAATAAAATACACTACATCATGCACAAAAAGCTTGAGCAAGGGAATGGTAGCTAAATACATGAAGTTCAAAAGAAAATAAAGTTGTTAAAGGACAATGGTCTGAAGGTTTTATGTCACGTAACAGGCCTTTTAAAAGCCCAAGATAGTTAAATAGGAAAAATATTTGTTTAAAAAAAAAGTGGAACCTGCTCAGGATGTTTATGTCAAAACACTTAACATTTCTGAGGTTTGCAGAATAATGCAACCATTTAAAAATACACAATACAGAGGGGCTCAGACTATGGTACAGTGTTTGTACTTATGCCCTGGAGAAACATTTTACGAAGCCATCTATGGAACTGTAAAAAAAAAAAAAAAAAGAGCTCATATTCTCCAATCAGGTAGTATATGGACTATGGAAATACAGTCCACTATTCTTTATACTCCTCAGTATTGCATAAATTGTACATAGTGTTCTATATATAGTAACCAGTACTTATTTTGTTCCTGAAATTAACCATGAAAAACAGATATTCAAGTGTTTTATTTTTTTATTGCTTGCTGATTTGCCATACGAAATAGGATCCTGAGACATGACTTCCATAATGCAAAGGTGAATCATTCAGGCTCTGTAAGTCTGTGGCTGTCACACAGGTTTAGAGCTATCTTCACAATTTCTCTTTATCTTTCCATCTCCAACAGCAGTTACAGACTAGACTATTATTGAGGGGAATACTAAGGGGAAGACTCCAGTCTGGCACTTTTAATGATAGCGTAAGTAATTGATAAAGAAGTCTAAAATGTTCTCTTTCAAAACATGGGCAGAAAAAAGATCATTTGCAGGAAATGCAGCATTGTCCCACCCCACCCCACCATGGAACTACTACAAACTACGCAATAAGGGCTTAAGAATTTACTGTGCAATTTGAAGTTCTCTCACTGATATGGTGTTTTCAAATGGGGTGCTCTCCTTTCACCCAGGCATCTACAATGTAGGAATGCCCATGTAGCACAGCCATCCTATATACGCCCTTCATAATCAATGGTGCAACACAGGAACTTTTAGTTTGCTGTATCTAATCAGTTTTGAGCTTCTTTATAATGAAGTGAATGACATCTTAAAAATACAGTTCCTTGACCATCAAGCCAAAGATTACTGAGTTTTGGTTCAGATGGAGATCTATACATTGTAGATGCAAACTGCTATGAACTGATTCCACCACTGCAGATCAAAGTATTTTGAACACTGTAAGTACTGGTCCTATTGGTGGACTGTTTAGGAAATGTTTTCCATCTCTAAATTATATCTTTTTAGGGTATGTACCACATTACCTAGGAAGTAGCAGGAGAGTACAGGGGGAGTACAAGAAAATGCAGAGTTGCAAGATTGTGTGAAGCAGAAAGAAACAAACGTAGTGCTGTCTACCTAGTCCGTAATGCCTTTGGGAAATAGTTCCTAGACTGGACTATCACCAGAACTACACTTGCATTTTGTTTCAAAGGGAAGTACCTGGTTCAACCCAAATACACAAACAGTGGTGGAGTGCAGGCAATCAGAACTCGGAGGTAAAAGGAGAACTACTTTGTATCATAGGAATGTTCACAGAGACCTAAAGCATCATACACAGAATTAAAGGAACAACTTTCTAGGTCATTATTTTAGAGGCAGTCATGAAAACGTACCACAGAACAGAAATATTTTAAATACATTTTAGACTTCTCTTGATAAATAGACTCAACCTTGACACCTTTTACCAACCATTTTAGTTGTGTAATACTCCAAAATATATTTTTTCATTATGGAACCAGGCAGCAATTATAGAAAATTAAACTACTGTTTTAATACAAATAGATACTAACCAAATACATGTATAGACAAATGTCTAAGTTGTATATACATCAATATTTAAAACTGTTGTATATACTATAACTGCACAGATTATTTTATCCAGCCCATATTCTAAAATGCAGTATTTAAAGTACTGCAAGTTTTCAAGCATGTTTTTCAACTACCTTGTAAGTATACCATTAGTGTGTCTTGTTCATGTTAGGCATCTGTTTATGCCATGAAGTTCAAACAAACATGTGACTTCTTTAAATTCTAAGCAAGCAATTTGCAGGCTGCTCATCCATTATCTCAAAGTGTGCTCTCCGTACAAGGTCTACTAAAGTAATGGTTCTTTCATCAAAGCCTAATGGTTTGTTTCAAATAATCAAAGTAGTGTTTATATCACTGTCCTCAGGTGCAACCATTTTGTTTCCAGGAGAATGGTATAGTACATGCTAATGTCACAAGTGATAAATCAAAGCGACTACATTTGTTTCTCTACCTTAACCAATCTACCCTATGCCTTCAACAACAGAAATAAAAAAAAAAAAAAAATCACCCTGTCATTTGCACTCTTTATTCTGGGAACATGAGTAATTTTGTAAGTAGTAAAACACTGCATGTAAAAGAACTCACTCATTGTATTGTTTTTTTCAATAAGTATAGATTGATTTACGTGGGAACTAACACTGCTGTTATCTGAAGCAGGATAGGAAGGTGTTTCTTCCCATTATACCACCTCATGAATCCTGAGATTATTTTTAAGTATAATCCTGCTCCCAGTTAAACACAGTGTATCTGATCAACTCAATTCTCCATAACACAGTGATAGAAATTCACTCACTGTTTTAATTTTTAAAATTAGTCACCAAGAGGGAAAAAAGCAGCCTTGCAAATCCCTTAACTGCACAAAACAAAAACTGAACTAATTTGACTGATACTGTGGAAGATCTTAGACAATTCAATAGACATTACAGAGCAGAAGTGAAGTTCCACTTCTGAAGTTCCACTTGAAGCACAACCACATTTTCCCTTCTTTATTTTTGTGAAGTTTTGTTGCAACATTGTTAGGAGTTTTATGTATCTAATATGACAGATGGGAACTTCAAATACCCCATGCACCATGTTGGATTTGGTGTAGTAATTACATCAGTGATGTTATTCTCTTTACCCAAAATGTGATGGGAAAGTCAAACAGGCAAAGCTTTCTGTCCAAAGGGAAGTAAAACCTGCATAACCATCAATCATGCTCCATTTTCAATTAAAGGAATGACACCAATAGCAGCAGTAGGAGATTCTGACAGTCCTATTAGATACAGGGTGAGAGTTGCCTGTATTAACAGCTGAAGGGGGTGAGAATCATGGAATAACATGGAAACAATGACAGGCAAGCGAGCTGGAGTGGACCAAAGGTTTGCTTTATGAGTTTGAGTACAAATCGTCATCTTCATCATCATCCAATACCTGAGGAAAACTGATACTCACATTTTGTTCAAGCAAGCAGGCAGGAAGAGTTGCACCACCAGGTGATGTTTCTGAATGAAGAAGGCATTTAATACACTGTTGGGCTTTTGGCAGTGCGCTGAACACGTGAAAAACATTATTAAAATTGTAAGCTATATCCAAACAAACAAATAAAACTCTTTGGAAATCTGAAACGCAACATTAATTGCGAAGCAAGCAGACGTCTATATTCCAGGTCTCCCCATAATGCAAATCTGCTTCCTAGAAGACAAAATCTGGTAAACTGCCCAGATCTGACACACTGCATCTCAGGAGTGACTGTGATGCTACTGTACATCCTGACATAAAGAAGAAGGGAACTAAAACCCTGAAATTAAAATGCCTCTATCAAACTCAAATTTAGATCATTTTGTCTTATGAAACTTCCTTTTGATTAACTCTGAAACACAAAAGCATGAGGAAAAAAATCAGAAAAAAAATATGTCAGGGGTTATGCCATAATGAAATAAACTTAAAAAAAAAAAAAAAGGGAAGAAAGTTTATTTGAAACCTTTTTTTCATGAGTTTTGCCCCAAAAGTTTGCCTACAAGGGTTTTTTCATTAAAAACCTTTTTTTCCTTAACACTTAGGCCTGATTCTAAGTGTTAGGGCTTTTGGTTTTAACACAGATCTGGAGCAAGTGGAATAAAACTCCAAGAAGAAAACATGCAGAAGGTTCTGTAGCAAAAAGAACAAGCTACCAGAAGAGCTTCCAAATAACACGAAAATAACTGGAGGGCTAAGATGTAAAAAGCTAGAAAGGTAAAAAAAAGTAATCCCATTTCTGAGTTTTCTTTGTGCACATCAAGGCTATTTTCCAGCAGGTTAAATGCATCAAATGTGTAACCCCAAGAAGTAAGACAAAGAAGAACAAAAATTTCCACTGGCTAATTTCACCCAAATATAGAATAAACTCCACAATGAAAGTGTAAATTGATTAAATCTGACATTAAAAATAAATTCCTACCAACTTGCTTTCACACAAAAGTCACCACAAAACCCAACTTTTTGAAAAATAAAAGGAACCACCAGATATAAATTCTCCTCAGTTCATTAAGGTATGTATTTCATTCGCTGAAAAAAGCCTTGAAAACAAAGGCTTACTTGGCTAGCCATCTAACACTAAATAGTGATTAATTTTCTACTACCACACTCCCTATTAGTATTACTCCCAAATGTTCAGTTTAATTTAAGTACTTTCTGATTCATGAACAAGGGAATAACATACGGCTATAAAAAGGTAATCCAATCCTAAAATGGCCTTAACCCCCATAATCTGCACTTCAATGGCAAGGGAAACTGTATAGTTTTGAAACTGTAATCAAGATATTTTTTTTTCAAACACACACACTGGAGCTGTCCTTTGCTCCCATCACTTATTAGATTACAATAAAACGACCACGCTCTCTTTATGGTGGGAACACAGCGACCCTGGGGTGATTTATAATCTTGTGAAACTCTGTCCACACTGCTGACCAGACTTTTTTTTTTTCTTTTTGAGGTCACTATCTGTTTCTTCAACTGATGTCTTCCTGCTGTGACAACACTGTTGGATAGCTGTCAGCACACAAGTATTTTTCAGGCTATGTATTATTTCTGCACACACTTCTTGTGGGTTATTAGGGGTTTTTTTTTCCTGTTTAAAGCATTTCTGTGCTTGGTGTTTAGACAGAAAAAGGACCGTTCAAGGAATTTCTCGTTAGTTTGATGCCTAACCCAGAGGAGACAACTAAATAGGAAAACAATGAAATGGATCTCTTAATGATAGAAATAATAATTTCTTCTAAACTTATCAAACTACTACTAACTACATATGGTGTTGCAATCTTTTTTTTCAAGTAAGTATACTTTCACCTTCAGGAACAAAACATCTGGAGCATTCGTAGATAAACCAAAGAAAAATCCATATATAAATTAAATTAAAATTTAGGGAATTGTCTATAAAACACTTCTAGGCAGAAAAAAAGGAGAGTAAGAAGCAGAAAACATACAAACAGTGCACCAGAAAACCTAAAGATGGGAACATCCACAAATACTAAAAAAAAAATCTGCAATATTCTTGTTTGTTAAGTAAACATACTTCGAGAAAATTTTTTTTTTAAGTTTCCCCTCCCTCGCAAATTTGCCCTTTGAAGTAAAGGGCTGTCTGAGGTACACTTATTTTACTCACTGTGATGGAAAGCATTGCTAATTTTACTATCCAAAAATATCTTTAGCAATATAATCTTGAAAAACCTTAATTTGCTACAGTGCTTACTCCTTCTTGCACATTTGAAACCACAACATTTTTAAAAAAACAAGCAGTATGAAAAGTATGTGGAATTTTATGCTCCTCAAAAATTAGTTAATATTCAACTTACACATTCAACAATTAATCATTAGAGATAACTTAATTAGAGCCAAATAGTGATTTTGTTATGACCCCTGGGCAAGACAACCCTGCATAACCTCAGGTGAAAGTCTATGATGATAATAGCCACCATCTCCCCCCTCGATTGCTCATGCTATGCCAGGAATTCAGTAAACTGTCCTCAGTCCCACCCTGCACAGCATGTATTCCCTGGTATTCCTACTTCAGATAGTATAGAGATAGGTTATAGAAGCTGCCTCCTCCCTCATCTATCTGACGATATAACAAAAGTTTCATTCTGGTCATAATTAGAACTTTATCCATTAATGGCAGAATTTGCACTTAAACGAGTGTTGCAAGATCCCTCATTTAAAGCAAAAGCTCAGCTGATCCACATAGTACCTACTGGTTTCTATCTTCCTCTATCTAAGCTAGTAGCATTTGGAAACAATTTTCAATGGAAGCACAAACCAGCTAATTGTCACTTGAAACAATATTAGAAAGCTACGAGTAACTACCATAGGTAATACAGGTATGTATAAAGCTTCAACAACTTTCTCCATGTGATAGACAATAGTTAAACATATAACAATCTTTTAGTGAGAATTTAACTGTTCAGTATTCTAGTAACAGCATCAAAATACAGCATTTCAATCAATTGTGTCTGACAATTGATTCATCTGTGAACTATCTAGCTTAGGAAAATAAAATTATATGCAGTCTTCACAATACTGCATTTCATATTTAAAAATTCAATAGGTGTAGGCTAGAGTTAAACACCATCTATTCTTTTTTGGTTTATTCATCACTGTAAGCTGTTTCAGAAGGATAAAAAAAGTATTTCACTTCATGAAGATAAGGACAAATTGATAATTGTAGCAAATAAGTCAGGTTGTCCTTTGCTCTCAAGGAGGTAACCTACTGTTTCACTCCTCTAAGGACTTGCTTAATAAGATGAACAAAATCTCAGGGAAAAAAAAATCAATTAAAATGGAGAAAAGTCCCCTGAGGATAAAGTTAGTTTGGCAGTCCATGCATTTCTCAATCATTCCTTCAGTTTATTCTAAGTAATACATTCTTATTATATGCTTCTAAGTAGTGCACTTATTACTAATGACTTGTTCTATAGTCAAAGAAATAAAATACCTCTAGAAAGTAACGCATCTTGTCTACCTTACAATATACTTTAAGGACAGATTCATGTTTTTTTTTTTCTGGAGGTGTCCAATCCTTTATATTTGATGATGAAGGAGCTGCATCAACAATTCTCAAATTAAAAAACAAATAAAATACTTATCTGAGGCTAACAGCCTGAAATTCAGTGTCAGTAATGCTGATTTAAAAATATATTATACTGCTTCATAGCCACTGTATGTTAAGGAAGAGTGTCTAAATTTAGGTATCTAGAAAGCAGGTGTCTAAACTCCTATTACTGTAAAAGGAGATTTAGTCAGTGCAGTCAAAGAAGCCTAGAAAGCTATTCAGTAGAGCAAATGTAGGTGTCTACTTTAGAATAATAGAACTTCCTTTGACTGTATCACCTAAACTGCCATTGACTAAATCAAGGTGTCTGAATCCAGAACTGAATTCCTCCCTACGAGTTTCATCAACTGTGAGTACAGGAGCCTAGTGCCATCTGTGATGCCCTGCAGTATCCAAGACATGCAGACAAGCTGGCAGACTTGACAAAGGACCTGGGAAAGACTTGCACTCATCTGAACAGCAGCTCTAAAGCAGAGAAGATACCCAAGGGTCTTTCAAATGCATCTAGATGCCTGTGTTTATGCAATTGAAACATGTCCTGTAATTCCAAACAGCAAGTTAATTTTGAGTAGCTAGCACACTAAAAGGGTATGTTAACTTACTTAAAAGTAACCTCTCTGTGCACAAGTCTTTTACCTTGTTGGTCTGAAACAAATGACTGGAAGATCTTTCCTTGTCTACCTAAAGGACATTATTCCTTCAGATACTTAACCCAGGATTTCTACTGTATGATATAATCATCTTAGACATACATTTTTATTTACCTATCCTTCTAAAGTAACATTTTTATTTGGTCAAATATACCCACATTTTCAAAATTAATGATGGTAAACGCATCATTCAATAGCTAAAAGAAGTGAAGAAAAAATAAAAGTTTTTCCATAAAGTATTATATCCTTTGGTTACAGTACACTTAATGTTTTCTCCATCATTACCAATAAGGTTTAAAATATTAGATGTTAAGATTTTCACACTGTCTTCACCTGATGACAGATACTCCATAATGATAAACATCAATGTGATAGTAGCCACAAATTTGTTATTAATCTAAAGGTGATGGATAAGAAAGAATGTAATAAAAAATTGTTCTGTGCACTTTATGTGATATTTCACACATTTAAGCTGTTGTTGCATGTCATTATTCTGTCAGGAGCAGATCAACTATATGAAGTTTTCTATATATCTCCCCATTGTTCCTTCCCTTCACCTCCAGTTCTCACTCATCTAAAGGTTGTTTCCCCTTGCTATAAATCAGATTACTTGAACCATTTGGCTGGCTGCATTCCCAAATCAAATGCATGAAATTAAAAGGAAATTTAAAAAAATAAATAAAACTCCTACAAGTCTCAGAAGTGTTCCTTTGATTTTGAGTTTGGGTTTTGTGTTGTTGATTTTTCTTTTAAAATACAATTATTTCACTGAACCAGTTTGTACAGCTAAAGAAACAACTGAATCAACGCAACTCACAGGACAGAACCATTGGACGGAATAGGAATGGGAACCTCTTCAATAGCTGCCAGGTGAAAAATAACATCAAGCCACTGTCCTAGTTTGTACCTAAAAACTACGCTTAAAAAAAAAACCTTAATTCCTGACATGGAGAACACAACTAACTGGACAACAAAATGAAAATGGACAATGGCCCATTTTTTAATTCGAAAACAACAACAACAACAACAACAACAAAATCTACCATTTTAGATGGACAAATAATTATCAGAAAATAGCAAGCCAAAGACAGGAAAATTACTTGCTGAGAGAGTACAGTGCAGAAGTTTCCCACAATTCAGAGACTGGTGGTCCTGTTGAATCCAAAAGAGCCAACACATGCAGGACACCAAGAGCCTCCTACTTCTGCCCAGGCCAGCAGCAGATGCTGGGATCAACTATGGGCTCTTCAATTCAGCTTACATCCACAAGGCTGGTAGCTGCTATGCACAAAGACTACAGGATTCATACAACCTGATGAAACACATGACTCAAGATTTTCTGAGCCTGGAAGGCTCTGAAGCATCAGTACTATCTTCCACTTCAGAGTCCAAGGCCTCCCAGCTGTTGTTCCAGCCAGCTACCAGTAAGCGAATAACAGAGTGCATTGTATGAACAACTATCTTCTACTAATACTAACACCTTCATTCTGCAGTTAATAATAGCTTAAGGAGTAAAAAAAATACTCTAAGAAATACTGTTTATGATCACTGTCTTCTCCTGACTTGATTCCTTAATATGGGAAAAGCAAAGAGATACAAAGTTTGAGTAGTCCTGGAGACATCAAATGCTTTGTAACTGGCATTCTCAAAACCTGACTCTTCCTCCTACACATTTCTATACTTAAGATATAGTCATTATGGATGTGGAACTTCATAGGCCTAGTCTTGCTGATTTGCAATAATTAATATTTTCCCATTTTGTTTGAAGACTCATTACCATTTACCTTTTCATTTTGGAATCTGAACAGCAAAAGTTGTTACACATTCATTAGACCTAAGAGACTATGTTCAAGATTGGTGTTACACTAACTCTTTTTCTTTCATTTCTTTACAGAAAAAGACCCAAACCATAAGTGAAATATAGCTATCTACAGCTGTTCAAACCTTGCTCCTAGAACCCTAAGTATCTGTACATTGAGGCCACCAAATTAGTGTTGCTTTCCTCCTGTTCCAATCCATGCACTGCCATCCCTTCCTCCACACATGCACTAGAATTCAGGCAGGAAAAGGATTAATTTTTCAGCTGGTCTGAACTGAGAAACAACCTGCTTACCATACTCCTGTTTAATTAGAACACTGTAGTTTGGGGACAGCAGAGAGTTCTTAACCTTGTCTAGCAGAAATGTGTTGCAGCCTGTCTTGATCTGCATAAAATGAAAATGTGGTTCTATCAGAGCATTCATCTCACTTTTAATTTAGCTCACATAGGTGAGAGTATTAGTGAAGACACTGCTGCACTGCCTTCCTCAGGAGCTGGCAACTGTAATGCTTGGTACGGGTTTTTAGAAGGACAATACTCTAGCTGCCAGACCACACTGCTAGATCTTCATTACATGCTCACAGTGTTACTGGCTCTTGCTGCAGTTACACTCACCTTCTGCTATGAAAACATACCCTAATAGTGGCTAATCACTTGGGTGCTATCACTTGCTCCAGAGTTCTTGCTCCCCCAATGCACACTCTTTTTGTGATGCTGTAAGCAGGAAATACAAAAGCTTGTTTCAAACGGATCACAAACTTTCATGTCTTTCTGGACTGGGCAAGCAGACTTACCCTGCATTTGACTCACTTCTTATCTTTTGAGGACTGGCTCTTTAAGTAATTACAAGACCCTGACTTCAGTGTATTTAAAAAAAAAAATCCCTCAAAACCAAAAGATTCTTTCCCAATGTCTTTTTCTTTTCCCCACCAAAAATTAAAAGTAAAAAAGTATTTCAAGAAATCTTGCCTGCAACACAAAACTTTCACTTGCAGAAAAAGAATAAAGCATAATCTGTAACCACTTTTCTCCAAATCTGTACAGATTGCTTTTATTCAAGTAAATGTGTCCATTTCAAGCCTGAACCTGAACTACAGCTCTTCTGTAAACCCCACTGAGAACCTCCACACAGCATTCCTCCAAAGTGCACAGCTGCCACTAATAACTATTAACTCTGTGAGGACACTCAGTAAGTGAATCAGTAACAACTGTTTTGTTGGGGCTAAGACCTGTACTGCAAGAACTGAAAACAGCTACCTGGGCTGAGAATACCACAAGGTTTGCTGCTGTTCATCAGAAAATATACTATCAGCAAGCAGTACAGAAGTGCAGCTTAAGGTAGTGATGAGCAAGTATTAAGCTAATTGAGTTTAATATTCCAGAATACCTGTAAGAAGCTACATAAATAGAAAAGAAATTTAATGGAAAATTCTAATTCTATAATCCATATAAAAGTTTAAAATATTGATAAATATAACCTTAATAGCTTTTAAGATAACTGTGTCATCAAACCCAGATCTGAATGTTTTGCATAATGTTTTGCTTAGCCTAACTACATCCTTTTCTGCAGTTTGTTTACAGACTGTATCTGGTTTGTCATGTGAGAATGCCATGCATCAGTCAGATGTTTTCTTACCTGTTTCCCACTGATTTCAGAAAATGTTCTATTATTTGACTATTTCTTCAGTTTGATTCAACAACTTCAATTAATTGTTGGATTACTCTAGCTGTACTGAATAGTCCTTAATCATGTATTTTATCTCACTGTTTAACACTTAATAGACCTATTTGCTAGCAGACTAAAGATTAAAAGAGTTTTTTTGGTTGGTTGGTGGGTTGTTTTGTTTTTTTTTTTCCTTTTGAAGACTAGGTCCTTCAATGCCATTTGATCCTGGAAAGTCACTCAGATGATGTACCTAGCATAAATGTCCTATAGTTAAAGGATCTCACCTGGAAAATTTGGTATTGTCTGCACTTAATGCCTCTATCTCAAATCGCTTCCTTTTTGAATCTGGAAAGAGGAATTACTCAAAATACTCTTAAAACAGATTTTCAGTTAAAGTGTGTAACAGTGTGAGAGCTGAAATCCCTGTCCTACACTGACAATAACCAGCTAGCTCAGTCTGGAAGCAAATGAAAGCTGTATTTACCAGCAAATCTACAATCTATGATGAAATGCAATGAATATGTACAAATATACACTATTCACAATATTTACAAATATGTACAATCAACAGAAAAGCACAACCAAGCCCCCTTTGCTTTCCCCAAGGGGCATTCCCCAAGGGGCCTCCCCCTCAGCCAGAAGGAATCCCCCCAGACCCCTCTGGCAGAAGGCAGAGAGTCAAGAAGCAGAGAGGCTGTTAGACTTAGCTTGTCAAGGTCAGTGTGTTATCTTCAGCCAGAAGAGAAGAAGCAGGCAGACAGAAACCGACCGAGCAAGCCAAGTCCCAGACTGCTCAACTCCCCAACCTTGTTTTGAGTAGTAGTCCTTAAACATTTCTCTCTCTCCAATGGAACTGTTTAGAATAATCATTATTTCGCTTTCTTACACCCAACTGTGATTTATTTACATTCTTTTACTTTCTCTGCTTGAACATTGTGAAGAAAAATTAAAAAGTCTTAAAACCACCACAAAGTGCCATTCTTATAATTACTCATGGCATTGGACTCTGACTTTTCTGAATAACAGAAATCCACAAAGTCCCTTCAATAGTATATACAACATCTTAATAGTACCCTGACTGAACAAATACTGACTCTTAAAACAATAGTTTCATTCCAAGAAATAACTGAGAAAATATGATCTTATTGAACCTTCTGGGGGGGGAGGGGGCAGGGTGAGGGAGGGGATGGATATTAAGGCAAATGTTTGCTCATTTTAAAGTTCAGTCTTTGTCTTTCTTCACAGCTGTTAACCCAGCAAAACTAACACAACTTCACTCATTCTGTAGAAGTCCCACTCCATTTCTGTGTTCCTGCAGGCACAGGATTATTAACAAAGTTTTCTTCGGCCCATCACAATTTTTATTGTTGTACCTATACAGGCCTACTAAGAAAAAAAAAAACTGCTTACGAAAAACAATTAGGCTGTGCAAGTATAAACAAGGGAAAAATAGATGTTACTCATGATGAGTATTTGAAAGAAAAAAGGATGGCAAAGGAAAAAAAAAATGCAGCAGAAGATTTAATGAGCTCAACCTATTTAACTTATCAAAGAAAAAGAATGAAGATCTGAAAGTACCCACCCAGGAAACAAAATTTCAATAATGTAAGCAGTTGATAAGCATGTGGTAAGCAAATGTAGAAGAAAGAATAAAACAAAACAGAAGACAGAGACTAAACAAACTCAAAACTTAAGAGATGTGAATAATCCCTATAATTTGAGAAATATTTGATTATTCCTCTGAAATATTTCAGTTCTAATGATTATTGAATCTAAAGCAGAAATCCCAAACTTGTGTTACACAGGCCATTTCTTTACTATATATTTACTTTTGTTGCCTAGCAATAAAGGTAATAGGTGCCTCAATCTGTCTTTCCCTGACTTTGCTTGTTCACTCTAAAGTAACACTGAGTGTCTGTGCTCTTCATGAACACAAAACATCCAGTGCTCTGTTAGCAGTTTCATCTTTAAAGAAAGATCTCAAGTTATCTAAGCAAGACACCAATGCTAGCTTCAGAAAGTGAGAAAGAGTCAACATTGTTATCTATGACGGGATGCATACACAGAAAAACAAATTAAAAATGAACTAATGGGCTTTGAAACAAGGAAACAATCATGGAAATATTTGGAAAGTAATACAGCATAAAGAATAGCATATGAGCCTTTGTGGACCTCCAATGCTACACTGAGATGACTGGCCTACACACCCCCAAACCCAGCCCTAAGTAATTCAACCTGAATAAAGGAAAATTTACAATGATTTTAGTGTGCTGCCATGATGTGAAGAAAAGCATAAAGTAGAAAGAGAATATTTACACCCAAAATTGTAGGGGAAAGTACATTAGATGCCTTACAAATTATCAGTTTTCAGTTTAGAATCTTATTAGTGAAAATTATCTCTTAGCTTGCAAAAATTATGATCCTATTTTATTTTACATTATCTGAATTAAGGTGCAGGCAAACAGTTGGAGCTCCTTGCCAAACTTTTAAGGGGAATAGTGTGTGTGTATACGTAAATTACCTTTTTCAACCTCTTTCATACTTGAACTGAATGGGTGGAAGCAATTGGGTGGAAGCAATTATTTCTGTTCTGATAATCTTGAGCAAAAATGGCAGCAGAACCACAAAAGGCAGAGGGCAGGATATTTTAAGATACACAGGAACACTCACTGATCTACGGAAATTCATCATAGCTGATCTAAACTGCATGCTCCATTTCAAATGGCTTAAAGAACAGCAGAGAATGGCGCTTGAGAAGACAAAAACATTTCAAGTCCTAAAAAATAGATATCTACCAGAGATATACCTATAATAGAACTCTTTGAAACTGGTAGATGCTTTGAATACAAGTTCATTTAGACATGAATCTATTCTTCTGGAAACTGATTTGCAAATATGAGACGTTTCCAGAGCAGTAACTAAAATCTAACATAATTATGCCCAAAATAAAAAGCATTTGACTGTGAGCTGTTTCATAAGCAGGTCCGTGGGCAGAAATGTGCAGTGGTAAAAAAAAAGATTCTATTAAAAACAACCATCAAAATATCTGGATTTCCAAGAACAATCATGAAGCTGCTGAAGTATTCACTAAACAGCACAGTTAAACGTTTAATATTTATCTATTTTACAACATGTATTTTCAACAATAGCTACAAATACAGCCAAAACCATTATTTAAATTGGAATCTGAAGTAACTATGATTCTTACAGCTTTCAGTTCTAATACCTAGATTGCCATCTCAGATAAGAAAAACAGAAACAATTTTGTCCTTATAGGACTTTAACAATATTATTCTTTCACTATAGAATGATCACTAAGGAAAATTCAACGTTCACATGCACTAAAACATACTTAGACTTTAGAAACTGACAATACTGATTGTCCATGCACCTACTATGACAGGAACATGATGTTTGAAATACTCAATTCACCACCTTGTCTACATAATTTTTACTTCTATCATCCATGCCCCCTTAGTTCATCCATTTCAGTTTTCTATACATCTAAGCTCAGCAGTGTGCAAGAAACAAATGCAGAATTACTTTTATCGCATTTTAGCTCCATTTCTGTGGAGATGTAATAAATCTCATGAATATGCCTGTCCTCATTATCCTCTGAATTACTTCAAAGTCCAATACATTCAAAAAGCGGGTAGACAACATCTTGGGGAGAAAGTGAAGGAAAACTAATTTAGTCTTCACTGCTTAGTCAGTCAATACCTTATTGAAGTCACTCTTTGGAAACATGAATCACCATCTGAGTATTAATAAAACAATAATCATAATAATAACAGCAATGCTGAAAGATAAATCACAGTAACTAATGAGTTGAACGTCCCTCTCTATATCTACACATAAACAAAGACAGTTTAAAAGGTTTCTTAGCAGAAGAAACAAACAACTAAATAAATTTTATAATGAAACACATATTATAGCAGTTCAACAGGTATTCTTCTGTAGTTCAACTTGAAAGTCAAAGGCCTGATCGCCATGTTTTCACGAGGTTATGCTTGCAGTCCCAGCAAGTGCTAAATCTATAAAGAAACTCAGAGTATTCATAGAGAAGCATAACTTTGGGAGTGACAAGGAAGTAAAAAAAACAGACTATATCTACAAACTCAAAATATGACACCTATATAGATCTGGGCCTTTATTATTTTCACTAACAGTTTTGGTGACCAATTATCCTGATAGGGGTCTTGATCATTTGAAATACAGAGTACGCTGAAGTTAACATGAAACTAGCTTCTCTTTGAAAGCTTCTGAAGAGTAATTGCTGAAACAGTGTTTTAGTATTGACCTGTGACAAAAGGAAAGCTAGAAAATGCTGGACTGCTCAGTCAGATTCATGAAATTCCACTTAATTCCACACACAGCAGCTAGAGAATTACAAGAATGTTTTCAAAACTACTATCCCAGATTCAGCCTTTGAACAAGAGTTATAATCAGTATAGCTAATAAAGTAATCAAAATGAAGTAATAAAAAAAATCCATAAAATATCCTAATAATAGCTCAATTTTGTGGTTTCCTATTTTTCAAGCCCCTTACAAAATTGAACCATAATGGTTATTTTTGGTTGAGTTTCTCCTGCCTGCTTCTCAGAGTTACAAAAAATGAGCTGTAACAGAAAGACATTCTTCTACCTGTTATCTCTCTTACATTCCACATTATCATTTGTGCAACAAGTAACATGGGTAATTTAGCATAGGCATATTGGCATCTTCCAGGGGAAACTACTTCTTTCAGGCAGTAGGGCAATACCTGGTCTCAGCTAAGTCTATGAGTATTTTGATATTGCCTCCCAAGTTCACTGCATCGTAATGATCAAAGCAATCTATATGCTAGCCGTCCCATATAGCAGAGTATTTTAAACACTATTATTGTTTCAACCACAATAAATATGAACCACTAAAAGCTGCTGAATATTCAGTACTACATGAAAGACTGCCACTTGTTCCCGTTAAGAAATGTGCTGATGATTTCAAAAGATAGAGCAACTGCTCACCACCTTTCATACAGCATTGCACACCCAATTCTAGACTTCACAAAAGACTTATCACAAACATTCCTAAACTTCCTGACATCTTCAGAAATTCAGACAAAAGACATTCATTCTTCTCAATTGCTCCTCCTAGTAAAACTCAGACACTAGATTTCAGTGTAGACAAATGGCAAAGAGGAAAAAAAAATCAATCAAACAATTAAAACAACCTACTAAATTTCACTATATAACAAAGGAGGAACAGTGTGTGTTACATAATTTACAAGAATGGCAAGACATTATCATAAATCCTGCTGACAAAGGAGGAGCTGTAGTTCTTTGGTATTGGGATCATTACACTAAAGAGGCAGCAAAACAAATGGGAGAAATGCCTTACTTCAAAATGTCCCTTTTTTTTTTCATGCAGAAGTTGTACAGTTATTTCCATAGCATGAAAATTCATATAAAAATAGTCAAATTATGATGAAATCAGATCAAGGAAAATGCCAGAATTCAGAAGCCAAACACTCAGAAACCCTGCAATGGCAGGTGCTCCAAACTTCCTGAAACAAGTATCTGTCTCTTAATATGACTCCTGGCATTGAGCCCATGTTGAATCCCCATCAACATAAACATTGCCTTCTTTGCATTCACAACAGACCTGAATGAACATCACTTGCAACAATACAAAGTACTTTCTCTCTACTGTGAACATATAGTGGTATATAATATTATCATCTTGATATAGAAAGTTAAGCAGTTAAGACCCTTACAATTCAAAATACCTCATAAAGTCTACAAACCATTACTGCCATCAAAAATTGACTCAAGGAATTAATATTTCAGAAATTCATTAAAAATTAAGAATACTCATTTTTACAACATCCTAAGTTTAGCAGAATATGTTCTTCCACCAAATTGTTTTACATTTAAAGAGATTGTTGTACCCAGGAAAATATTGTTAGCTTTGTAACTGAAACACAATTTTTTATGTCTTTTTTCAATAAAATGGATTGCATGTACCTTAACAAATTCTTATAATAGGAACTAATCCTACTAGCACCAAGATACACTATCTCTTATTTTGAGTACTTTGTCTAATATCCAGAATACTTTATTTTACATAAGAAAATGTTCATCTTTTATTGAAACATTCTGGGGCAATCCCTGGAAAATGCTATTTAAATATTGTGGTACAGGTTAATTCACAAATTTCTGTGACTGGCATATGAAGAAACTACATTTTCTCACCCATTTTCCAAAACTAAAACTTTAAACAATTAGCTGTGAGAAACCTGGCTCTAGAACAAACACTTCTGGCAGAAGTTATCATTCTTCATCCCAATAAAGTGATAGTGAAATTCAAAAACAACAGGCGACAAGCCAGTCTTAAAGCCTGATATTCCACATCCCCCTTCCATGAAACGCACCCTGGCATCATCAATACAATTCCAAATGCTGCTGCCTCCTCTAAAAGCCCCTTCTGGTTATTTTGCAGCCTCATGAGTAAGACTTCTCCATGAGACAGCCCTCCCCTGCCTATTATTAACTATATCTCTTAAATTCTTTAGATGCGAAAGCCCTCTCCCAAATGACTATTCCCCATTTAGTTAACATCAACAAATCCAAGTGCAACCTCTGGAGACTAGCCTGACGACCCATACACATTTCTAAAGAAAGGTAGACTGAACAAGCTAAAGGCCAGACATACATGTATGTACCTGGCACCCAAGCCTCTGGCTTCTGCATTTATTTAAGAATGCACCTCAGTGGTACACTGAAGCACACACATTTGTCCACGTGCAATCAGAGTCCCCTTTTTTCCATAACCAATAAATAAACACAGCAGCTCAATATGTTGCCTGTTAGTTACTCGATGATACTCAGAAAATGGTGATCTTACTTTCAGGCATAAACTGAACTCATAACCTGAATATCAGAATAGTGAATATCAGAAGAAGCATTGCCTATGGTTGCTACATGGTATCCTGGGTGCTTTGTTAGGGTAGTGGGATTCTGCTCTGCTTTCATTGTCCATTAGTACACAGAAAACAGTTTACTGAAGAACAAGATGGCAGGAGCAATCACAGAAGTATTCATGTATGAGAGATTCTTAGGAATGGATATAAGAAGAGGGGGGCTTCAAGGACGTTATCCCACCTTATCCAACAACCATGTGAAATTCTTATTATCTGTACTGTAGGCAGCACTAGTGAAAGAACAAAATATTAGCATGTCAGTTAAAGAAAAAAGTACAGGGAGAGAGAACATGCACAAAAATAGGGTAATTTCCAGTGCTCTGTCTGCAACATCAATAAAAGCATCAGTTATGTTTTTAGACCAAAAACATACCAACTTCTACAAACTGTTGAAGATCTTAAGTAGTTAGCTTGACATAACTCTCCAGATGATGAAAACATATCCTACAGATACAGAGAACTTAAGTTTTCCTCTATAATTTTGTCCACCTACATAACTTTCCGTTTTTACTCTGAACAGCTATTATATTTACCTCTTTCAACAAAAGAGAGGCACTTCGGAGGGGGTGAAAATAAATGCTTTTGAGATCTCTTAGAGATCAAACTCTAAGTAACTAGCTGTAGCAAAACCCAGCTTGCTCATCTTTTACCAGACCGAAAGCAACCACAGAAAAGAGAGATTTGGGGTTTTTTTTGCTCTTCCTTCCCCTTTAGAAGTACTAACAACTTTTCTCTTCTTGCTTAGCCACTAAAGGAGGAAAGTGATAATCCCTTTGAAATTCAGCACTTAACACCTATACGGTAGGTGATAATTGCTGCATTCCAAGAGGATTAGCGCAGTGGAACCCACTTTACAGTGAAGGCAGACCATTCAGAACAGAGTGAAGTTTTGCTAAAACCATGCCTACCCAGGGAAATTTTGAGTTTCCCACTGGTTTTGTGCAGACAAGAATCTTATGGCTTCAGATGTTTTTCCACTTCTTCTGCAAGAAGCTGCTGAAGAAATGAACCGGTATTTTAAAACAGATTTTCTGTTCTAAATAATAATACTAAAAAAAAAAGAGTAAGTAGTCCTAAAGAAATACAAACTAGTATAATTCTATCAACACAGCTTGCAAACATTGCACAGATTATTGTACTCTAGCTTCTTACAGACAGCAGAATATTCCTATCATCATTAACAACCGGCAGGACTATTGTGTACTAGGTGCTCACAATTAAACAGCAGTCAGTAATTTTTACACTCTATCAGAACCCAGAGGTCTAAGTGACACTGACAGATCCTGCATAGCTATAAAAAATGCTTTCTATACTCATGTATACGTTATGACTGGGGGAAAGAAAGTCCTAAAGAAGGCCAGAGGTATGAGTGATGTTAAATCCACTATATAAAGCAGAATAATTTAGGGCTTTGTACCCACCTCCAGCGACTTAGGCTCTACCCAAGTTCAAGTTCTTTCACTGTACAGTACTTCTGCAAATAAGTGGGCTTCCTCACCATGAACAAGTCAAAATACATGGGCAATGGAAGACAGTGCACACCAGCATCTCATCTTCCCCTGCCACCAAAACACAGTAGGAAGAAGCATCCAAAGGCTGAAATCACACTGTAGCTCAGAGACTCACATTTGTTTTGTTATACACAGCAGGCCAGTGTGACAAGGTTTAGTAAAGCCGATTTCCAAAAATAGAGGAATGTGGCTTCTGTGGCATTCATACATTTTTCTTTCAAAGAATTTACTTTTCATTGATTAGCACTGACCTCCCACTCCTGTTTCCTTTTTTAAAATACAGTGCTAAAACCGCTGGGTGAACCACAGTTCATTTCCCAGGCTAGGTCCAGGACACTACAGTTAGGAAGCAGGACAATTTCATAGCACTCAGGACAACAATACATAAAATTGAAGACTCGGTTTCCCCACACATTTCCTGCCATCATCACTCACTCCTGTCCCCATTGCCCATTCACTTGTAACAGCACAACTGCCGATGAAAATACACGGTGAACTGTTTTCCCAAAACAGATGAAGGTTAATAAAAATAATACTGAAAAAGGAGGGGTAAGTGGGCAGAGTTTTTAACCTAGACCTGATCCTGTGCAGAAAACAGTCACACGCGGCTGTAAATGCATAGCTGTACAGGAATGTGGTGATGGTGCTGGGAGGAAACAGAAGAGAGGCAAAATCATCTAAAGCAGCCCTGATACCAAAAAAAGGCTGTAAATCACAGCCTTACTTGTACTGAAAGAATATAAATATTATTTATATTATTTATTTATATAAGAGCTTATTTATATAAAATCTTTCGGCTTGTTAAGGAACTATTTATCTGATTCCTTTACTTATATTTATGTGATATGTTTATTAACACATCACCTACTAATACATGGATTTATTTCATAGTTGTTTTTCATTAACTTTCAAGTTGCTGTTATTTCCTCTTTGTGCCTGTATGTGTATGCTCCAGCTATTGATCTTTGCAGAACAACCACTTTCAGTATTTCTAGCCAAAAGCCACTTATTTTAAAGCAGCAAAAAATATTGGGAAAGTCTAAAATGCTAAACTTGTTTATGTTTAAAGATGTTTATGAATAAATGTATGAAAGTATTTTTTACTTTACTCTTACACTTATACACAGCACACTTTGAGTTTGTTTCACTGCCACGTGGTCATTTCTAATGAAAGAAGCCTAAACTGAGAAAAACTGGCAGCTGCACATGTCGAGATTACGCCCTCCTTACTACTGATACCTTCTTTTGCAAAGCCCTCAGATCCCCTGATCATCATATATGGCAAGTGAGCACTTAAGAATGATGTCAAAGAAACTACTTCAACATCCAGACAACTTTTAAAACCAGACAACTCTTAAAGTGAAGATAACTTTGAACAGCCAAGTAGATGAAAAATGATGACTGGAGACAGAATTTTCTCCCAGGCAAATTGCCAATATTTTTTGAAAGGTAAACTAAGCTTTTAATTAGCATGAACACTCCTCCCTATGAGCATTGTCACTGTCTGGATCATCTTAAGAAAGAATAAAAATGGCATCCCACAACTGTGCTGTGGTGCTTAGACTTTAGCAAGCACAACAGAGAAATTAAAACCCATCGCTTCTAAGCAGAGTCATAGAAATAGAACATTGGTATAATCAAAACTGAAGATTTTTTTTTAAAGTTAAACAATGCCTTAGTCAAATGATTAAGACACGAAGTAGGGGTGAAGAAAATATTTAAGCATGGCAATTGCCCCACTTTTGTTATTGGTAGTTTTCATTAGTTACCCATTCTTCTGGTTCTGTAAATTAAAATCTCTGCTAAGACAGCTACATCAAGGATGATTAATATCTTTTGATTTAATTTCTCTTCCTTCTACAGTTCAAAATTAAGTGAAAGTTATTCTCAGCCTGGCCTGTCATGGTGGGCAATGGTCCAAATCAAGAAAACTGGGTCAAGCATCTTTTAAAACCAGTACTGCATGCTTTAGCAAGCACTGTTATCTGTTTGTTTCTAATACAATGCTGTTTCACATAATTTGAATAACAGTTTCTTCTAAGAGTGGAACATTAACATGCTAATAATGAAAATAATATATATCTGCTTCTTTAAAATTATGCCTAGAACATGATTTTTTTTTTCAATTTATACATCCACTGTACCATTTTATAATTATTAGAATATACTGCAGGGCATATGTTGTGCTGGTATACAGCGACTTCTCTGGTGGCTGAAATCATTCAGCCTGTGGACTTGCGAATCACAAATAACCCACATCTTAGCAAATCCTTGTATGACACATGTCATGTCATATCTCATGTCATTGCTTCAAAGCAACCTCTGCAACTCCTACTGTATCACCACTAGCAAAATACTTAAGTATACATGGGCCAAGTGTTTCTGACATCACACCCCTTGGAATGCATCCCTGTAACCCAGCTTCCATCCTGTCTATTTAAAAGCACAAGGCATTTCTCTCTAGGTTCAGGATGAGAGTTTATATTTGGTACCAAAGCATTCACAGGGGAGTCTGAATTTTGTTACAGAGCACTGTGTGGCTTTAGCGATTCCCAAGGCTCTTTTGTAGGTGTTTAAAACCACCTCGAGTTAGTGGAGCGACTCGATTTGCATGGCAAGAGTGCCAAGGAGTTCCTACATCAAACATTCCTGGGAGGTGTCTGCCCAATAGCAGTGGGTACAACCAATGCTCTAATCTCTGTTGAAATCATTGATAGTGCTGTCTATCCACACTATGACAGACAAAAGCTGAAATGTATTAAACATAGCAATCCATCATCCCGCAGATGGGAAGCAGGAGCCAACAGAGTTCAGAGGGAGCAACTCCCGCTGCTAACAATGGCTGAAGTACTGACAGTTCACTACTCCTTGCTCCTCACCAGGCTCTTCTCCCAGCTTCCCAAGAGCGATAAATGAACAAACAGCCCCCTGAAAAAGAAGGATTTAAACGCTATAGGCTTGCTGATAGCTATTATTCCAACTCAGAATGCCTATAAACAAGCTTAATGAGACACCAGTTCTTTTTTTTTTTTAAAGTTTGTCAAATTAAGGAACTGTGAATTTAAATAGCTAAGAATCCCCAAATCCCCCACCCAACTTTCAAATGTTAGGTGTCTAAATCGCATCTGAATATACGAGAAGCTGACGAGCTAAGTATCTAGCATTGGCAGCTGGCAGCTGGAGACAAGCTACAAACAACAGTGCTCCAAATTAAGAAGTAATTTATGTGAATACATCATTATTTTAACATGAAGGATAGAAAGCTTTAAAGGGGAGCGAAATGACTAGCCGACTTTAAAGAAAAATAAGTCCAGAGCAAAGTAATGCTATTTATGAAAGTTGATTTTTCTTTCCTGACTGATTTCTTGTAGGACACATGAGTCACACAATATAGCCAAAGGAAAAACTGCAACTGCTAACACCACATTAGTAAAGTATAAAAGGGAAAGACACTTTTCTTAGCATTTCAGCCTTGTCATTTCCAATTTTCTGCTCTTTGGACATGCTTGTATTCAAATTCTGGAACATCTATTCAGCATATCAATCCTAATTAGACAATCTGGGTCTGGAAAGGATGAGAGTTGGGTCATTTGCATAATTTAATCATAAATACTCAGTGATACATATTTCCAAATGCATTTGTACAATTATCTTTTCATCCTTGGGGCAATGGTATTAATATGATTAGGCAATATTTCTGGAAAAAACAGACAAGTATGCACTCTTTTTAACTGCAGCTTAGGGCGATATGAAAAATTAATTAATTTCTGAAGAAAATCAATTTCTGTACGTGACCACATTAGACACTGCTAACCAAGACACAGAGTCCTTTCTCAATCAGAACATTTTATCATTTTTTCCCAAATTCTGATTGTTATATGAACATTTGAATAATAAAATTATTAGACTATTTAAATTATCTTAATACATAGGCATAAAAAAGTGACTATTTCTTTTTGATGTTGCTCTGAGAGATACCGTGTTTTAAAATATGTATTGTTTGACCAGTCAATAGGAAACCTTAGCATTTGGTCTGAACTCATCTTATGTGATCTTTTATTAATGCACATTATACTGAACGAATTCAAGGACAGCAGGAAATAATTCAACTCTGAAAACCACAGCTGCAAAAAAAAAAAATAGAACCACGCTAACCTAAAGTATTTTAAAATTAATATAAGGTTGCTTCCTTGTTTGTTTCGCTACAAAGAATTAAAGTGTCCCTTCAACAGAATAATTCTCATTGCAAAAATGTTGTGACATATGTGGGGTACAGCCAAGCACCCAGGTGGCTAATCTAATTTTTAGAAGAAAGATACTGCTTTGTATGTTAATTGGCGCAAAAAAAAAAAGAAATATTACATTTGTGTTTTTATATGTACCATCTTTATTTCTTCTCAACCAACAGAAAAAGTAGAAATTACTGCATGCAAATGTTCAATATTCATTTAATTTGCATGAAGGTGCTTGAACAATTTTTTTATTCTAACAAGCTCATTTTTCATGCGTTTTGTCTTTCATCCTAATCTAGCATCTGTCATTCCTTTTTGAAGTTATTATCGGCCCAATTCCCTCTTGGACATGGTTGCTGGGTGACCGGTATCTTAGCACCCACTTTGACAGGAACAGATGTGAATCTGATCAAGAGATTTCCCATGAGTACCTGAAATCACAAACAACTTTCGGGAAAAACAAACAGCCTTGCTGTCACCATCCCTCTCCTGCCCTCCTTCCCATCCCTTCCCCCATCCCCCCTCAAAAAAACACTACAAGGAAGTTGAGGCAGAGTTATCTAATGTCATTAAAGGACACTATTATTTGGCAGGTGAGCTCCCCAAATCCTATTCTAGCTGGTTCTGCCTTCAAACTGCAGCTCTTGTCTTTAAGTTCTAATAACCACCCTTTGAATACTTCCAAAGACAATTGCTTGTTTCTAAGGTCACCATCTTCTAAATGCTCCTGCATTGAACCTGTTTTTGTCACATGAATGCTCTCATTTCAATCAAGAGGATTACTCGTGCAAGCAAATTTCGCAACCTACAAGCAGCCACCAGTTTATTATAAACAACTAACTCACATTTTGGTTAGCAATAATGTTCTTTGATCGTTCCCACACATGGTTGCCAGTATCTGTGAAACTTTATCTTAGCTGAAAACTCAGTTAGCTATGCCATGTGGGTACCAATACTGCCAGTATTTAAGGACTTGTATAATTTTATCCCTATAAATTGTCCAACCAAGACACTATAGGCAACAGGTCTTCTTACACAAACCAAAGCGTCCTTCCTGCTTGCAGGATTCAGACTTTTATGTGCAACTCACTGTCATAGTGACCATACTCATTGCTGTGACATGCAGATATAGAAAAATATGAAGCAACCTGGGAATTTCAGCTATATGCTTCTGAAGTAAACTTAAAACCACACAAAGCACAGGTGAGAATTTCCCAAATGAGTGCATTTCTAAAGAATAAAAATGTGTCTAACAAACTATTTGCTTCTAGTCTCCCTCCCAGCTGCAGCTATCCTGAGGCATAATCAAAGCTTGCTATTTGCAGGTTAGTGTTTACTGGAGAATTAATCAGCAAAATTCTGTTCCAAGAGTAACTTCTTTTATCTACGTATGGATACCAGCCCTGAAAAAGAGGCAATTAGAAGAGATGGAGATAGTCAATTCTTCCAGGTATTTAATAAAATCACAAATACTTTCTTCTCATCTAGCATTGCTGCCACGAGATTCTCATCCCACATCAAACTCCAAAGCAAAATTTATTTATTCTTTTTTGCTTTCCCAGGCATTACTCTAATCACAGTCTTATTTAGCTAAGAGGAAGGAAACATTTGTGATCCAAAGACTGAAAATTTGATCATACTTACAAGGCTGCATGTAACAGAAACATCAGACAAATCTGTTTTAACATGCTGTCAACCAGCCTTTCACTTTTGTCACTTCACTACACTACTCTTCAGTATGTTCCCAGTCCCATAGCCTCAGGGCTCTTGTCCCTACTGCTACTACTTCCAACCAAAAATTCTCTGAAGTTTTCACAGCACCTAATAAAATGGGCCTTCTATGAAGAATTGTAAATTTTTATCTTCATTTTCTTCAAAATCCAAGGAGCTGTCTGAGAAGAAAATAAACAGGAGAGAAAATGAAGAGTCTGAATTTGCAAAGATCTGATTTTTTTCATTTTGAGTTGTTTTATGATTAAACAGATAACAAAGGAATTTTTTCCTCTCTAGTTTAGACCCAAAGAAATTTAAGACAAACATTTCAATCACCACAAAGCATTCATTGCCACTCCAGCTGATCTTAAAGATTTCCCTTATTTACCACTGAAAGCAGCCAAAAATGTTTTACTGGTAAGTCAAAAACCTTTGACTAGTATAATCTAAACTTATTTGGATACAGTATAAATAATTCATTTTCCACCCAAAATAACTACAATGGAGAAGTCAAGAAAATAAGTGCTTAAGAAAAATGTTTAAGCCCCCAAAAGCAACTGGCCAGACTCTACCTCCCATTGAAAACAATTTCGGAGCAAAACCATTTTCTGTGTTTTGGAAAAAATGTCGCTGGGTACCTACACCATAGTCAAACATGCTGATAGCTTCACCAAAAACCGAATTGCTAGAAGCATAAGGCTGACTTAGAAAAAGACAAAAAAAGAGCTTAGGGATCAATATAACCACTTTTTTGAGGTGAATTAGAAAGGGGTACTATATACACATTTGTAATAAATACATGATGGTGGTAAGCGATCACCACTTAGAAGACTTGCCCTTCACTCTGCCAAAGAAGGCACAGGCAATGAATAGCAGCCTTTTAAAAAAGTTTGGTTATCCAGACCAGCAAACTCATGAATAGCTTAATGCAAAGTGTACAGAAAAAATTATCTGGTATGAAAAATGG
Organism: Indicator indicator; assembly: GCF_027791375.1. Lineage (NCBI taxonomy): Eukaryota > Metazoa > Chordata > Aves > Piciformes > Indicatoridae > Indicator > Indicator indicator. Next base: position 44,193,552 of record NC_072010.1, read on the forward strand.
ATAGCTAGCATAAAAACAATTATCTTCTCACTTGATGTGGAAACAGTTATTCCCATTTCTGACCTTTCAATCCTTTTTGCCAAAGCAAAAAAAGCATCTATAAACTTGTGACTACTGAGTCACAGTGGGAACAGCAATTCCACACGAAGAGTAGAAAGTCTACAGCCAAGGATCATCAGCTGAGCTGTCTGCTTTATACAAAGTGTTAGGATGATGTAAAAAAAGGAATCAATACTGGATGGATAGTATCAAAATCTGTCACTCATTTACTAGAAACAGGTAGACTTACACTGGTACTTAATGCCAGTTTCAGCACTGAAAATATCTTCCAAGGATGGGAAAGTCTGCCTGAGAATAGGAGACTCCTATTCCACCGTGAGAAGGTGGAAGCAAAGCCTGGAAGGTCTGCAGATCCTCTTTGGGATAGTAATTGCTGAGGCAAACATAAGCTGAACAGAGCACTCTGTTTATTAAATAAATCAAAATGCAAGCTAATTCTAATTTTAATGTAACCATATAAGCATATAGCTTCACATACCAAATGAACTAAGGAAAGCTTCTCGTTCTTAAAGCTCCCTGTTTCAACTTAGCTGGCATGCTCCAACCTGGCACACTACACTGGCAGAAACACATGGACACCTTAAGTACCATATCAACCTCACCAGAGAGGGGTTAAGCATTCACCATATGATACTCAGGCTTCAGGCTCAAATCAAAGTACTGAAAGAAGAAAGCCATGAGAGAACCTACTCATTATTTTCATTGATTCTAACATGAAGTCTGAAATTAGATTTTCCAAATCTCGATTTTTTTAGTCTAAACGAAGGAAGGACAAAGATCGCTTTGGAGCAAAGAAGAAAAATATCTCAATGTCTTCTCATCAAAGGTCTCACTGGGAACCCTTTTTGAACCGTGAGCGGCCTAATGACCCATCTGCAGATCTTCTCTATTGTTCATACAAACATGTACTGACTATATTCACTGCTTACTCCATGTTTGCATTTCACATGCAGGAAAATAAAGCTTAGAGTTACTAAACTCAGAGGAGAGTTCATGGTTTGAGGATGTAGTCCATACTGAACAAAATCTATAATTTAAACCTTTTGCAGCTTAATTATATTGAGAAACCATTAAACATTTTAAAGAATTAGAACACTGAACTGTTAAATATTAGGCACATGACCCATACCTAATGTAAAGGAAGTTTCTAAAAATGTCCTCAGAAAAATTTAGTAGAAAAACAGGTGTAGGAGAGAATTCAAATGTGACCCATAAGGCCCTAGTACTTAGAAATGAATTGAGATCAGTTCATTCCTTTCCCATGGGGTAACTTGTATAAATGTAATTCTATGGTTTCATAAAACCAGGTCAAGTTTCTGTCCCTTGAGGTCCTTTGGCAATTTGAAGCATGGCAGCACTTTTTCTTGGCTACAAGTTCAGATCTGCATACGTTCTGGATTTGTGAAAGGAAATGATTAGTCGAGCTGAAAAGAGAAACCCATTGAAATTACAGCACACCTTCCACAGAAAACCACCTATGGGGGGTGAAACATGGTTTCACAAAACAGTATTTAGAACTAGTTGACTCTTTACATTTAAGCTGATGAAAATGTCTCTGTTTAAAAAAAAAATTCTTTCATCAGCTGGCATACCAAATAAAAGAGCAGACGACCTTATCACATAACAATTCCAGCAGTTTTAACTGATGACAACCTTCTCCTTTAATGTCAAAATGTTTTACTCATGTAGTCATACTTTGGAATATTTGTGAATACATGTATGCTTCACAATGCATTTCATAACTATTATTTCATTGCCTCTCATGATATCATTGTATTATCCTAATTTAAGTAATAAGACATGTAAAATAAGATGCAACAAGGCAAAACCAAAGGAAAGTGTTACCAGAAAAGATGAAACCTGTACTTGGCAGATCCACATCAGCACAGGCTCAGCAGCTGAGATCTAAATGCCATAAAGGCTCCACTCCTTCAGGAACAATCTCCAACTACTGTTAGCATCATAAACCATGCACTGTGTAGGGTCTGAACCTCACTGTAATGAGGCCAGTCATAACGGGTTGAGTCTGACCACTCAACTGAGCAACACAAATCACCCTGCGTAGGACCATGTAACTCCTGGATCTACTAATGCTTCCCCTGCCTATACAGAGGGTGTATTGGCCAGCAACAGGCAAACATTTTCTAATGCATGCCTGTGAACGCAGACTAAAAGCTAGGAGGCACCAAGGACTGCCCCAGTTCACTCCACAGGCAGAGTGATCTCTGCAGGAACCTCCACACAGGACCAGACACCGTGGGAAAGCTTGTTACAACAGGTTCCAAGGACAGAATAAGGATAACAGACAAAAGAAAATTCAGGGTCTTTAAGCAAATTAATTTTTCAGTCTGTAAATCTTGAAATCTAGTTACTACAGAGATGGGACATACATTTTTAAGATAAATTTCACCCTTTCTTCTACTCTACCTGGATGATGCCAGAAAACCTCTGAATGGTAGAATCTGTTGAAAATTTATTAATTCTTCACCACATCCCACCTGTTGTACCTTGTGGTGGCCTCAAGCCAATTCAACAGCTGTGTCTATACCCAAACATCTCAACTAAAAACCTCATTGATGCCCTTGCCAGGAAATGTTATGACTTCTTCACTACACATTTTGCAAATATGCTCCTGAAACAGCTATATGCCTCATAGTTTCTCAAAAGTGTATTTTAGATATAGCCATACTTTATACTGTAAATTATTGTAGTAGGAGTTAATTTTCTACTATCTTTAACACAGTATTTCAGCAGCAAATCAATTTTGAAGGGAATCAGCAGAATCGTAAGTTATCTACAATACTCAATAATGTAAGATGGAATGGTTTATTAGCATTTCATGTTTTGTTTTTCAATTTGGCTTATTAAAAGCTATGAGTATCAGCTTAAAAAAAACCAAACAAATAAACAAGCCCTACTGATTCTGCTTTGAATTAGAACAGAATCTGCAACAGAATCATGGCATCAGTCTTGAGTGGTAGATACAGACATAAAGAAATAATAAAGTTCTGCATGTGAAGGGTGAGTGTCAGGAGGACAGAGCCAGGCCCTTTCTCAGTGATGTTCAAAGACAGGACAAGGGGCAATGCACGCAAGCTGGAACACAGAAGTTCCACATCAACATAAGGAAAACTTTTTTCACTGTGAGGGTGACAAAACACTGGAATAGACTGCCCAGAGAAGTTGTGGAGTCTCCTTCTCTGGAGACATTGAAAACAAACCTGAATGTGTGGCCTGTGTGACCTGCTCTAGGTGTTCCTGCTCTGGCCAGGGGGTTGGACTAGATGATCTTTCAAAGTCTCTTTCAGTCCCTAATGTTCTGTGATTCTGCATTATCTACACAGCAAGAACTGTTCTAACAAGCCGAGAGAATTTTTTTTTTAAGAGGACATAGGACTTTTCCCATGTACCAGTTCTTATTATACACTTAGTAACACCTGAGGCATTTTCCTTCTCTCTCCCTCCCCCAACCTTTTTTTTTTCATCTTTTAAGCAGAAATTTAAGGAAACAGAAAACTGGAAAATGGTTTCACTTCCTTCTGACCAAACTATCATTGAGCATCAGAACAAAAATGTGAAAAGTGACAGCCATGGCACACATCTTGGAAGCACCCACTCTCCTAAAAAAAAAAAAAAAAAAAAAGGGACTGCTTTCTGTGCTACAAAAATGAATACAAGAAAATCCAGCTTGGGGTATGGAGCCATGGGCTGTACCAAATTCTGATAATCATTCCTGCCAAGACACTGCCCTGATTTCCTAAAATAAATTAATATGAAAGGAAACAATACTCACAAAAAAAGTCAAAAAAATGCATCATTAATCTAATTTATGCAACAAGTGTTAATTTACAGGCCATTAAATCCAACACATTTCTTCAATGTTTTCAAACTGTCCCTACAAATCCAAGAAAGTATACACTAAGACAACTTCCTACCAAAGACGTCAACTGATTCTTTTATAGCATTCCCAAATATATTTTGCATATGCTTGGTCTATAAGATGTGTATAGGCTATTGAAAGCACCAGGACTATCCACATTCTTAAACGTATGGTTTAAAACCACAGCATTTTTATTTTAATGCAAATGGCTCAGTTCTATAGGTGACCTTCTCCAACAAAAAAAAAGGTTTTTACAGCAGGCCAAGAGACTGGAAACAAATTATATGCTTTGTAATGACAGATAATGCTGGCATCCATTAAAACATGATATAAACCAGATTAAAATACTGTATTTTTATTGCATTTCACAGAATCACATAACATTAGGGGTTGTAAGGGATCTCAAAAGGTCATCTAGTCCAACCCCCCTATCATTCAAATATAACAACTTTAGTAATGTTTTGTAAAGAATGCCTAAACTATTAATAAGCCCTGACTAAATTTATCACTGATAAAGATACAATGCATTGTTTGCACTTCTCTTTTCTGTCCCATACATAAAATCCTAATCTAGCCCTTTATTTAATTAAAGTACGAAAACAGCATGAAATCAAGGTTACAAAACATGTAGTCAAATAGTAATAAGATATGTATTTATATACCACCTGTTCCCTTTATGGTTTATTTTATATAACTACTTTCTTTTTCATCCCTTACAAATGTTTTATGTAAGATGAAAAGGTGAAAAACTTCCCAAAAGTGAGATTTAAAAATAATTTCTAACATACAACAATTTGGAAATACAAGTACATTTCAAGAGATGTGTCTTGAACAACAGCTTTTGGTCCAAACATAAAATACGTGGTTACTTGTTCTCAGTACAGTATCATTAGCAAATGCTCTAACATGAACGTTATTCAAAGTTACGGACTTCAATCATGACATCGTAACAGTACAAACACATTTTAGCAGTCCATTATGCTAAAATGCTTGCAGCAGTCCCTCGTGCTCCCCTTCTTCCCCCTTCTCCCTAGCCTCATCCAATTCCATTATGTAACTCTTTGTCAGCCAGGTAGTCTCTACACACATCTATGTACGGCCCTCTCAGTTAGTCGTGCACCCTAAGAAACAAATTAAACATAAAAAAATACATATTCACAGTTAAGGTGTATTTTTTTCAGTTATTTTTAGCATCAAATAGAAGTATAATGTTATTTAGAAAGACAGTCTGATAGCTTTATTTGAACATGTTCTTGTTTTGGATGACAATGGAATTTAAGCTAATGGAGAGAATTCTATAAATTCTAAGGGTAAATAAAATTTCATGACTAAAACATTGTGTTACTTTAATGGAAAAAGAATGTCAACTTAGTGTGGTGAGCTGCAGTGGGCAATTTTAATTGCACCTGCTCCACTCTTTTGGGACTATGGCTACTTTTCAGCCTTGCAACAGACATAAAATCCCACTGATGCTTGTAAAAAAAAAATAAGTATTTCTTCTTTCATACTGAAATAACTTTCTTCTTCACAAGAAAGACGTAAAGTATATGGGATGCAAAGAAAATATCTACAGTAAATTCTTTTTTGAGTGAACAGGACACTTTTAAAGAGAATAATGAAGAGAAACTTATGTACATGTTACCCATATGAATATTCCCAGGGGCACACAATGAAAACTTTAGAATGTTTTATTACATCAAAAGCATAATATTAAGAATATTAAAAAACAGTTTTATACTATTTTTAGAAAGTTTCTATTTATTCTTAATAAATTATTTGGATATACATAAGTTGCAATTCTGGAAAATATATTGTATATATTCATACATCTTCAGTCCAAGAATGTTGACTCTAAATACAATTATCACGTAACACTGTTAAAAGCAATGTGAACTGAAATACATTTTGTGACCTATTTCCTCGATCACAGCTCATGAAAGTAGTTTCATTAGTTTTGGTGAATGTATCCTGAAATGCCACTCAGGATGTTCTTCCAGTCCAATATCCCATCTCTAAAAGAGATGTAAGGAAATTCACATAAGACAATGCAAGTATTCACTATTTATGGAGTTATCCTTCCCCAGTGTATTATCCCACCTCATTGCTATCAGTGATTTAAAGAATTCCAAATTAGGATGTAACCATATGGTCAAAAGCTAAGAGTTCCTCTCACGAAATTCAGTGATAGCATCTTTCTACTTTATGCTATGAAAAAATATACTACTGCCCTTTTTCTCTCATTTAAAAAAGTTCAAAACACTTCACAATTCTTCACCATTAATGTTGAAATTCCATATTTAAGAGATTACACGTCAATATTCTGAACTGCTTATGAAACAAAATATCAGCACTTGTTAGGAGATGCCCCCATCTGAGCATTGTATCAGATAAATAAGCAGAACATAGTGTGAGTTAAGGATAAAGTTACTACTTTAAAAACTCTGAATTTTATCATTTCAAGTCACATACCTTGATTCTAAATATAAAGATGTTTGTTTATGTTTCAGGATTTTTGAAAATAATTTAGATGATAATGGAAAAAGAAAAAAAATCTTCCTTAATGCACACTGGAGAAATTGTATGAATTAACTCTCTGGATCATAATAGCTTTTTGCAGATGACTCTTCAGCTCTATCATTTAAATACGTATTTAGGCAACTAAAAATTTACTGTCAATTCATATTATGTCAGTCCACATTATGGCGCTGTTACAGTATGCACATTTAAAGATTATTGAAAAAATTACTGTTCATGAGCAGTATATAATTTGCAAAAGGTTAATAACTATTTTAAAACAATGAATGGAATTAACTCATAATGCAAAGCAGATGCCCCAAATGTTATTTTTGAAACAAAACACACTTAACTTGTAAAAGAATAAAGAGGATCTATATCCAATCTATTGCTTAAAAACAGACAGGCATCACGGTTGTTTTGGACTCTCAGCCTGCTGGCTCATACAATTTTGATAAAACTCAGTAGTTTCCGACTACTCCCTCTGCTATCCTGCAACCAGAAATTAATTTTTAGAGCTAAACTTGTAAAGCTCCTCCATGAAGAGGTAATACTGGTAATGCTGAAAGAGATTTACCTGTACCAGACCAGCAGAGATTGCAGTAATAATTTAATACATCTACAATACAGTTCAAAAGGAAAATATTAAAATTCAATCCAATGTATGATAATTCTCTGCTTCATACACAATTCACTTTAGATGATGAATCACAGTGATAGGCAAAAACAACCGTCTGGAACGATCTACTAACAGGAGAAAACAGAAGAAATACTAAATGGCAGTCAAACAAAATTATCATTTCCAACAAACATTTGGAACACACTCTAGATTACAAAATACGAGGCAGACAAGTAGTAAATAGGATTACTTTAAGTGTATTTCGGTTTAGGGTGCTGAAGAGTGATGGAGGATAACAGGGGTGCAGGAGCAACTGCTGCCTGTGCACCAGCCCACAGAGGGCACACAGCGGAATGCTTCTTCCCAGTGCTCCAGAGGGGACCAGCAGCCCCAGGCACTCTGCCTGCAGCTCCAGAAAGACAACAGAGGCCTAAAATCAAACTGAGCATCTGAACAGAGATAGCAGTGGCTTGTGGAAGTAACACAGCTATTCACTGTGCTTTCACATGGTCCATTCTCATAAGCAATGCTGATAGAAAACTAACAAAACTGTGCGTTTTTATATAAAGTGGAAGATTTCTAAAAAAAAACCCAAACAGAAAACTTTGCCAATATAGCTATATGACTAAGGAGGAGTTAATCAAATTGAATACTCGAGGTAATTCATGAGAAGCAGTCGGGAAAAAAAAACAGTCCCTCTGCCCATCACTAGCAGCCCTTCACAGCCCTGAACAGGAACAGCACCAGCAGCATTGTACAACAGGCAACAAACATTCATCAGGGAGAAGTGTTCCCTTCCTGGAGTATCAACTACCGGGCTACTGCCAGGGATGAAATACCAGATTAAAGGGATAAATACTTTCTTCTGTTGTAGTAAGCATGGTTCAAAGATCTCAGCTTCTAATTTGTAATATTTACCAAAAATACCATAAGATGGATATCGAAGTTCTGTTACTGTGAGAGGCTGGAGTTTTTTAGGTGTTTTGTTTTTTTTTTAAATCTGAGGAAGGCACCTCCAAACCTTTTACTCCTTCTTTATAGTCAGTACTATTCATCCTCTGGCCTTCCAGAAGCTGTCTTTGCATGTAAAACCTACCACATTTCTGCTGACTCTATTTTAGTAATCTATGGCAAGAAGGAACGTTATCAATATAAACCACAGATACTATATATGTGACATTCCTGCCAGCTCCACTTGCTGACCTGTTCATTTAAAATATCTATGATCTGTACCCACCTATCTGGGTGAGGCACTCCTTTAATTAATACAAACAGGAAAAAAAATACACAAGCGTGCAGCATTCAGAAAAACAAGCCGCATCCAGAGGAGCAGAGGCTAGCAAAGAGAGACTAACTGCCATCTAAGACAGGCTTTGTGGAGAATTGTTTCATGTTCAGCATCTCGCCCCTTTAATACTCAAAAATCAATTAGGTTGTTTTCCAAATACGTACATAGCTTCTAAACAGTACAAATAATTCCCTGCTTTAAGTATGAATGTCAATGAACTCATTCAAAATAATCTTCAAATGTCAGATAAGATTAACACATCCTGCCCACAGGAGGGAGGTCAGAAGAAGGCACATGTCTTTTCTCCAGTGGGCATGATCCAAAGTCAGCCTATGTCTACGGGAAAACTCCATGAAGGGACCCAGCATGGTAAGATTCCACAACAAGTGCTCAAAACACAAGAGACCAGAAACAATCTGGGATCAATATCTTCCAGGTCATTAATCCTAGGCAGGTGACATCCAGTGTACAGTTCGCTACTCTTTCACACACACATTCAAGAATCCTGACTCAGTGGGCATCTATTAGCTTTAGATATTTTCCAAGGTTTTTGCCTTTATCCTTCTCCTATTTGTTTGGCATAAGGCTTTCTAGCATCCCATTAATGCCAAACTGTTTTAATCAGAATGTAAGCTAAATGCACAGTTTGCTATTTCCTGGATTTCTGTTTGGTGAACGGTCCTTTTTATAAGGAAAATAAAAACAAAGGTCAGTATGACCAGAAAAGCCATCTTCCATAACAGAAGCTTGTTTTTCCAGTGAATTGATATAGAAGCCTAATTTAGGAAAAAGGTCCTTTACTATCATGTTATTATTAGTAGTATCACAAATAAACACAAAACCCAATTCACTTTACAGACCTCCACATTAAGCATTCAACAAAAATCCCTTGGTGTTTTATTGATTTTTGGTTTATTGATTTTTTTAAATAGCAATATCACAGTTAAAATGTATCATTTTGGTGAAACACATCTAAAACTTTTCCATCTTGAAATAAGTTATTACAAATTATTTCAACACCAACTGGCAACTAACGATTCAATCCATTTAAAGAAAAACGAAGTAATGGCTTTATTTGGATGCCTTTTTTGATTAAATAACATATTAACCTTGATGAAGCCTTCCAAAAAGAGATTAGTGTATTCAAGTGCATCAGCTGATTATGAGGCAAATATAAAAGTGATAAGACGCTGGTTCAAAATTTTTTAATCTGATGAGTATAACAATTTAGCCGCTAGGATGGAGCTGGCTCTTACAGCTCCCACCTTAAATGTCCACCCAGGACACAAAAAGATACCATCTGGTAAAGTATGCAGTAACTGAGTCTGGAAAGGTCGCTTAAATCACTAAACCCAGCAGATACTGTAATGTCAGAAATTATTAAAGATAATTAATTTGTAAGGAAAGAAGGGTCAGAATGAAATGTTTTGGAAAGCAAATGCAGAAAGTAAATAAAGATTTGTTTTCTGATGATATAATCCATTTTGACCAAAACTCACTGACCCACTTTGCTTTATTCGTCTATACTGCAATAATGCATTCTGCATACCTATTGTGTATCTTTTCCATTAAGTTATTTGCTTAATGGATTTATAAATAAATCTACCACAACTACACTTTTTAAGGGTCAAATCCTATCCACTTCTGAACCCACTACTGTAATTTCTACTATGCTGGATGATAACACAGCAGACCTCAGAAACAGCTGAAACACGGCCGATTCTGTGCTGTTGACATAATCAACCCATGTCACGACCAGGCTGCCAAACCCTTTTAGAACTGTGTGAAGTCCAGGAATTGGTATCCCTGTACTCTCAGCACACACACAGACATCGGCCCCTCTCCCCATTCCCCCCCCCCAAAAAAAAAAATTAGTTTCTCAATTTTTTTAATTTCACAATTCACACATAATGACGGTAGCAAAATCCATCCGTTTATTTTAAGGACCAAATCCTACAACTTGTGCCGAGTTGTTACAACTTCCATCACACACACACACAGAAAAAAAGGGAAAAAACAAAAAAAGAAGAGAAAGAAGATAAAACAAAGTGTCTAAGAGCAGCTATTAATATTCATGTTGATCTCACATGAAACAGCAGCGGAGTTACCCAAGCAGATACAGTTATGGCAGCGCTTGGAAGTTATTCCAGGCTGTTTTGTCCTGCTGCCCTGAATATTCAGGAACTTCAACAATCCATCCAGTAACAGCTACCGCAGAGTAACCGCTCTGCTTCGCCCTGCTCTATGTTAATGAGCCCAAACTACTCTCATCTAACACGGGCACTGGGGAAGGAAAGAATGTCACATCCCCCGCCATTAGGGAAGGAGCGCGGAGTCGCACAGGGTTAATTCCCCCACGTGCTGGCTCTTTGCTGCACCTTGAAACCTGACAATAGGAAAGTGAAACGAGCCCAGTCTGTTTATTTGCGAATACTGAAAGTACCATGGGACTTTGTCCACGATCTCCGCCGTGGCGAGCCCTCGCTCTGTGTTAAGTTCCCACCGCACCCAGCACAGCAGAAACAGAGACCCCTCCCCGAGGCAGGGGGAGACTCCGGGAACTGGAGGAGCTTCCGACCGCTCGGATCTCGGGGTCACGGCAGTTACGCGATCCCTTTCTCTTATCAAGTAGATTCAGCCCTGTAACCTACAGATTAAGAGATAACAGCCCCACGCTTTCCCCTCAGTTGCAACCGTAGGCTGCTACTGCAGTAAGAATTTCCTCTTTTGCCAGCTCCTTCTTGGCCCCCCCTCCCCGCCCCTCTCTCCCCTTCCCCCTCCCATCCCGTCCCAGTCGCGCTAAGTTTGAGGCTTCACCTCTCATCCGCAGGCTTTCTCTGACCCGCGGGGTGGGCGGACAGGGGCGCGCAGCGCTAGCGGCGCACCGCCTGCACCGGAGCGCTACCCCCCTCCGCCCCCAGCGTTATCTCCGCCACCGCGCCCGCGTTATTCTGCGCAGTAACAGGATTCAGTCTCGCCAGATCCCTTCTGCGCTCTCCCTCCCCCCCCCCCCGTCGTCTCCTCCCCAGCTAGCGGGGGCCGGGAGCTGCTCGCACCTGCTCCTCGGGGACAGAGCCTCCCCCTCCCGGGGAAACAGGCCATCCAGGCCGCCTGGCACCCCTCCCTGCTACCCCAAAGCAAACAGGCGCCACCACCTCCTCGCCGTCTTCCCGCCCTCCCTCCACCCCTTCCATTACCCCTCTCCCGTTCGCCATGTGGCAACAACTGCCTCGTAGATCTATACAAAAAGTGCACGTGCCCCTTCGGATGTATGACAGCAGCTGATGGCCAAGTGGCCTCCATTCACCGTGGATAAGGCCCTCCGCCCGGGAGGCAGCTTCGCGCTCCATACCATTTACACGAAACCTGAGTGTCGTCGTCCCCCCACTTCAGGACTGCTCCCCGCCCACCCCTGTGCACCCTTCGGGTAGCTTTTTCCCTAGGGTGCCGATTTTGAAGATACATCTGGGGAAAACTTGAGGAGAGAATCAGACTTTTTGGCCCCACTACCTGCTCTCCACTTCCCCCATCCTCCGTTGCGCTGCCCGTGGCGGCCCCGAGCCCCCGGCATGCCTTGGCCGGGGAGAATGAAGGGGTAATGACAGGACGACACTTGTAGGGCTTGCAGGAAGAGGGACAGAAACACCTTTTCTTCCCTCTCTCCCTCTGTCCCACCAAGAAGCGGCGCGGCCGGCTGCGAAGGACGCCGGCTGGGTGACGGGCTAGCAAGGAAGAATAAAGGGACAAACGCATGTGGCCGCAGGGCGCGAGCTACCCCCCCGGGCCAGACCGGTAGCAGCGGGAAGCGGCGCAGCGCCAGCCCGGGCCGCACGGCGCGGGGGTGGGACGGGGGCGGCGGCGCGGGGGGGGCCCGACGGGGTGTGCGTGTGCCTTGCGGCGGTTACCTGGCGTTGGTGCAGTCATTGTAGAGGGTCTCGAAATCCTTCCTGGAGATGAGTTTGCAGCGGTTGACCCCGGGCTGGATGGCCCCCAGCCCCCTCAGGATTCGGACCTGCTCCACGTTGCAGACCACGGGCGTGATCTCCAGCCGCTTCAGCTTGGTGTAGACCGTGTGCAAGCCCCCCACCAAATGCTTCAGGAAGAGGTCGAAAGCCTGGGGCAGGCAGATGAGCTCGCAGCCCTCCACGGTGAAGGAGGCTACTTTGGCCCCTCTCAGATCCACCATCTTGCACTCGTTATTCTGGGGGGTGTTCTCCACCGGGGACGGGGTCGAGTACACGGGCTTCCCGGGCAGGCTGCTGGCCGCGCTGGTGGCGCTCGCATTGGGAGTGGAGGTGCCGGCGCTGCTGCTGCTGCTGCTGCTGCCGCCGCCGCCGCTACTGCCGCCGCCGCCGTTGCCCAGGCTGGGGCTGCCGCCACCGCTGCTGCCGCTACTGCCGTTACCGCCGCCGCCGCTGGTGGTGGTGGTGGTGGAGGTGACTGTGGCTGCCGCTGCCGCCGCCGCCGCTGCTGCGATGGGCTCCGGCCGGAATAGGTTTGTCCCCGAAGCGGCCGGCGGGGGAGCGATGGACGGAGACGGAGAGGAGGTGGCCGACGACGAGGTGGTGGTGGTGGTGGTGCAGGCGGCAGAAGTTGAGACCGGAGGCTGAGGGGGGACCAGCTGGGTCGGAGGGATCAAAGCAGCCGGTACGGCCATGGTCACATATACGGCGGAGGGGGCAGGGGGAGGGGGGAAAGTTCCCACACACACACGCAGGGGAAAGGGGGAAATGTGAAAAAAATGTTTAAGGAAAAAAAAAAAAAAAGGAGGAAAGGAGAGAAGGGAGGAGGGGGGGAGAAGAAGGGGGGGATAACCCCGGATCAGGTGCTGCGGCGAGCGAAAGCAGGGGGCAGAGTGAGAGAGAGAAACGCACAAAGTGTCCCGCAAGTGGGGACGGAGGAGGAGGAGGAGGAGGAGAAGTCCGCTCCGGGCGGCGGGGCTGGGGCCGAGGGGAGGGGGAGGGCAGTTTCTTTTTGTGGTCCTTGCTCTAGCACCACGTTAAAGACGAAGGTGAAAAGGAGGAGGTTTGAAGGACTTCGGTTCTCTCTGGCAAGTACATTGATCAAAGATTGAGAAGGGAATGACAGAAAGAAAATGAGCTGGGAAGTGCTGGCTGTTGCCGCCGCCGCCGCCGCTCGCTCGCTGGACGAGTTGTTGTTGTCACACGGTGCGGAGGGGAGGAGCTCCGGCAACTTGAAATACCCTTTGAAGCAGCAAAAGGCTCACTCACTAGTATTAACCCAAATTACCCAACCAGGAACCCGGAGCAGGAAAACAGAGAGGGAGAGAAGTCCCTTCTCCTCCCTTCCCTCCCCTCCCCCTCTCCCCCCTTTTCAGGAACCGTTAGATTACATGTTTCATATTTCACCCCACCAGAGACGAGATGTAATTTTCCCAGCCCTTTTCAGCAGTCGCTTGTCAACACAGTTTGTGGAGAAGCACGAGCGTCTCCAGCGTTCTCCTGAAGCCGGGCGGGAGCGAGGAAGCCGGGGCGCGGGGCGGGCGCTGACCGCACACCTTGCCGGGGTTGGGGCGGGGGCACCCGCGGACAAAAGCAGAAACCTTCGGACGGGTCTATTGCTCTTGCCGCTGCTGCTGTTGTTCTCCTGGGATCACTAGCGCTGCTCTCGGAGGGGTGGGAGATGCTGCTGAGGGTCCGGCGGCAGCGCCAAGGCCCCTTTGTGGCGTAGGCGGCTGCGCGCAGCCCCACGCGGCAGCAGCTTCAGGCGACCTTCCCGCGAGGGGTGGCGGATCGCAGGGGACGGGACAGTGCAGGTCACGCTGTCAAGAAACCGCATCGATCAGGCTGCAGCGGCACCCAAGTAAACTTAGAAAAGGAGAAAGCAGATGGGCCAGCCCGTCCCACGCAGGTTCCGCCGTGCAACAGGTGGTGGCGGCGGCGCGCACAAACCGCGCCGCTCCTCGCGCCAGGTAGCGCGGAAAGTCAGCTGGTGCGCTTGCCCACGCATGCGCAGTAGCGCAGGCGGCAGGACGCGCCTCGCCTGGCGCGGCCAGATCCGGAGCGTCGCGCAGGAGTTGCGACTGAAGTTGAACCCGTCTTTGGTGGCTCGTCTGCGTGGGCTGTCAGGGTCGGTCGGGAGAGCCAGGGGATTTGTTCGGGTTTTTTAAAAAGATAAAGAAGTGGCAATTCGTAGATACGCAGGTCGTGTGTGTGTCGCGTTTTCTGCAGAGACGGGGTTTAGTGTGCACATAGTTCTTGTTATAAAAATACACACTGTGTACTTAATTGTGATGAATGTAGGCGCCCACAGTTGCTTTTTTTAAAAGTATCCTATTAGGTGAGAGGCAGTGCATGAGATTACAACATATCTACAGAGTGGATAATACGTACTGTAGTATTTCAATACGGGAATTTCTGCATTATCAGATATAAACTATTCTCACATGGTCTTGATTATTGTACTTTTTCAGTTTACTGCAGCTTGTGTTCCAATATCAGTAAAGATGTCATTTCCTAGTGAAATTTTAGCTATCCTGCACTAAGCTCTTTAAAATTGGAAAGTAAACCAAATAAAATACAAAGTGGCATTTTGTTTTGAAGTCTTGTGTGCCAGTAATTGTGCAGAACACTTCCTTGTGCCATTTTTAGGTGTTTTTCAGAATGTTTATCTGAAGGAGGTTGTACAACTTGGGTTTCAGTAATGGGATCTATTGTTGCATAAAAAATATAATTTAGAAAACATAAATACACTGCGTCTTTCTTCTTTTTCAGTTGAAGAAAACCAACTTTGTTCATTTTTCCTTTGCCTCAAGTATGCTTTTGTGTCTCACCTTCACTTACACCCTGTGGAGACAAGAGATCCTTGAGAAGATCAAGACAGAGCAAGGCGCTCATGATACTGCCACTTGGAGATCTGAGGGAACTCTGGATTAGGATATCTATGTTTTAATTTGTTCTCTACCTTCTTCGCAACATGATGCACACCAGCTCTTCTTGCTCTGTGCTCTCACAGACACATAATCCTCATGGTTCAAAACCATATAAAGAAAATGTTGTTTGAAAGGGTTTACTAGCGCAGGTTTGGGTTAACCTTGAGCGTCTCAATGCAGCAATGGGATTAGGAACCTAGAAAGAAAGAGAGATATAAAAATGTTCAAGTTTCCTCAAAACTTCTGGCTTGGTAAGTGTTTCTAATGATTATGGATAGCAACTGGATTTATTTTAATTCACACATAAGCTCATACACTCATATAAACACACCAACAAATCCTGAAGTTGCTCTTTGTAAACATGTTTAGATTGTATTTCTCTTATTCACTGACGCTTTCAGGTAATGATACTGTTGGGTGGGTTTTTTTTTTTTATTCCTGAGTTGATACCAGCAAAACTCAAATTACTGTAACTGATATTTGAAAATTCTCCCTGTGTCAAGAAGACTTATGGTGCTGAAATCAATAAGACTGTTTAAAATTCAAAGACCTGCAAATCGTTCTGTTTGTCCTTTGATAGGGCCTGGGCTGATTAAAATGCAACCAAGAAAGCTTAATTGCTGCACTAATTAAGAAGTCTTTAATTTCTTTCCTGGAATATTGTTTGAAGCAGGGTTTCTGTTCTCATGTAACTGTTCAGGGCAGGTACTCTGAGGTTTTGGGGGTTTCTTTTTTGGTTTTGTTTTGTTTTGACCATTTTGGTATTAAGCAGTGAGATGTATTGGCAGTGATTGTACTTTATTGCTCAAAAAAACCCTGAATCAGAGTTCACTGTTTTATTAAATTACAATTTTGAGGGCAGCTGTAAAGGGTAAAATGCAATTAGAAAATGCATTGTAGTTGTTGCATTTTAAAGAAGCTGGATAACTGACTGACAGGGGATAGGATAGTACATCACCTCTAACCAACCCCCACCCTATTCCATCCCTCCCTGCTTCTTCAGTTATTATTGTTAATTAAATATTTAAATTAATTCAGGAAAAAAAGCAGAGAAGTATTTATCTTCTGAACGTGTGTGAAGGAATGGACCAGGGGGAGGGAAAGGAAGCATACAGAACACGGGCACTTGGTAAGGATGGATAGTGTATTACTGTGTTAATTCATCCACAACAGTTTTTTTCCACATTTCTTTTGAATTTGTTTTCCTGAGAAATACCTTTCTGTCTTGCATTTTGTGTTATCCTTGTCTAGTGACCTATTTAGTTCAGTTTCTGAACAGAAGAAACTAAATGCTTTCATGAAGCTTTCTGTGTGATCAATAGAGTAATGTTTTAGGTTTAATCATGCTGCATTGTAATTCTGGCAAACGACTGCTGAGCAGAAGATTCAAAGGAACAAGTACTGGCAAAAGGAAGGTAAGTTCTGGTCTGCACAGCAATACTCCTTTCAAGAGCTATCTCTTATTTAGAGGGAAAACTGAGAAAGAGGAAGGCATCTCATACCAAATCACCCCTGCATCGCTGAGGAACATAAACTCATAGGAATATTATGTAAATTGGGACCTTTTTTCTTTGTTTTTCCTATGAAGATATTTGCTGAGCATCGAAAACAGATGGATACAGTTGAGACTGATGTGTTGTACCAGTAATAAGAAACTGGATGCTGCAATGCTGTTTTTCTAATTGTTGTATTATAGTCAAACTAGCACAGACCTTGTCCAATACAAATACAAACTGGATTCCTTTCAGTGACAGGACAAGCAGATAACATGCTTAATAGGTACAAAGGGAGATTTACCATTCCAGGCACGATGTCACGCTAATTATGTTTACTCTAATTGAAAGCAAGGTTTTGGGGAACCTGAAATTACTCATAGGATATTTTTAATAACTGAATAATAATAAAGTGCAGCAAACGTTGATCACAAACCTTTTGGTCTTTCAAAAATCTATTGGAAAATTAAATGAAAAGCGGAGTTTGGTACAAACCATGCCCCAGGGCAAAAAACAACTAACATTAGATTTTCCAGTCCAGCCATAACACAAATCAATTTGAGCACACTTCTATGGCCAGACTGCCAGATTGTTATGACTGCTAATTCATTCAATCAAACAGTGCATTAGCACACCCAGCACAAACAGCTTTAACAATAGCATACACTTCTGAACAGTCCACCATATATCATTAAAAGTCCAGAATACATGGTGAGATTGCTTTCACATTCTGTCTACTGCAGTTTGTATTTACATATGTTGCCTGCTAACACAAAAAAAAAAAAAGAAGTGGCAGAAGAACAGACGAGAGGAAACTTATGGAGCAATTCAAAATAACTTACAAAGTTTTTAAAAAACGAGAATCTGGGAGAAAACTATCGCCTGGGCTGTTTGTTTAATGTGCATCTCTCAGCTGGAGAGTTGACAGCAGTGGCTGCACATACCCAGCACAGGACTGGAAGGCGAATTGTTCGGGGCTTGGCAGCTCGTACACGCCCTGCCTAACCCAGTGACTTAAGCGCCAAATCACTTCTTGCGGGCTGTAGTTTAGTGAGCCATCTCGCTGGCTCTGAGGCCGTTTACCGCCTGAGTACGGGAGCAGGGTTCGGATCCAGAGGGTGTCCTTCGTCCCCAGAAGTGGTGCTAACTGATGCTCTGACTAGGGACGCGCTGGTCTGGAGAGATGCAATAACCGACGGCTTGGGAACCTTCTCATCCCTTCCCTCCCTCCTCCCCTGCATCCGACACACACAGAGATACACGTACACACCCACACCCACGCACAAGCGCACATATGCAAATCGCAAATACCAAACGCCACTTCAGCTACTTGCTTATTTAACGATTTCCCTAACACCCCAACATTCCCACTTCAGTCGCTGTTCTGACTTCATAAAATACATTTCGAAGTCAGTAACTAAGCTAATTGTTATGCTGATTTGAGCCTTTCGGTCACGTTGCAGCTACCGGAGCCAAAAGGTGAAAGCGGGTCGGGTTCCCTTCCCGGTCTGGCTCGGGATGGATGGAGCAGGTGACCGGGAGCTGCCTGCTGACATTCACCTGGCAACTGACAGCCGAGAAAGAACGCTGCAGGTGAGAAGCAAATGATAACCAACTTCCCTCCGTGAATTAAATGAGGACCGGAATAGGCGGGGAATCCTCTGTGATGTCTGAGTTATACTTGGACTCTCATTAGAGGTCCTCAGTCCAACGTGTTAATTCACCTACCAACAGGTAGGAAAAGTCGCTCAGAGCAGTAATTATGAAGCACAAAGCCCCCGCCATTAAATTACGTTAAAGCGATGCTCTAATCTGAGATTTCTCGTGCGTTCCCCCTCTGACAGAGTAAGTTCACTCGGCCACTCCATCCCTAGCTCCCAACCCTGAGTAATCGAAATGCCGGCGCTGGAGAGTCGACCCGGTACTTAAACGTTCCTGGTTCTCCAATACGCGCCTCGATCTCTGCCGGTGCCAGGACATCGTTCTGTCCCGCGCCCGGGACCCACGGAGGAATCGCGGCTTCCTCGTCCTTAAGGCTCTCTCGGCCTCCCTCCTCCTAGCCAGAGCCTCGCTGAGCCCCCAGCCGCGGTGCCCGGTGAGAGGGGAGGCAACCGCCAGATCGAGCCCCAGCGCCCGGAGGGGAGGCGGTTCGGTAGCCGCTCGAACACTAATAGTAATAGTAATAATAGTAGTAATAATAATAATAATAATAATAGGAATGCACAGTGGGTTCTTTTATATGCACGAGCCTTTTCCTCCTCAAATCACTTAAATGAATGAAGAACATTGGGCTATGGTGTGTTACCTTTATTATTCCCCGTCTTTGAAAAACGCGGATAAATATTTTGGTTGTTTCGATGGACACGCACACACACACACACGCCTTTAAAAGTCCGAGCTCTTGCTTGAAAAGTTTCAACCCAGAGTGGAATTTTATAGCGAGTTATAAACTCTCGGTAAGAGAGGGATGTTATAAATGGAAGTGCTGACACAACCTTAACTATAGCGTGTAAACGTCTATGCTATAATATCCATTAAGCAGAAAGAAAAATAAGAGGGCTGATCAATAATTTATACAAAGAGTACCAACTGCAGACATAATAACTGTAATGTTTGCAAAGCAATCTCTCGCTCTCCAGGCTTAACAGTAAACTAGCGGGGCTGTTAATTTCCAACTCCTACAGATAAGAATACAAACAAATTACTTAAACTTGTATTTTGCTCGATATTTTGCATGCCTCGGTAGGATAAAAATAAAATTTAATTACGATGCAACTTGGACTGATTGAGAACCCTCCCTCCCCCTTCCCTCCTACCCTCCTGCCTGCTGCTCCGAGGGGACCTTGTGCAAAGCTGCGACCGAGGGAGGAATAGGTTGGTTGGACGGGCGTTGTAGAATGGGTCGACTTTTGGGTCACTGTAGTTATTCATACATGGAAACAAAATGAACCCATTTAACTTCAAAAGAAAGTTACAAGGTTTTCCAGTACCACGAGCTGAAACACAATACCCCCACCGGCACGATAAGCATCAGCTCTCAGGGGACAATGCACTGGCGCTTTATAGCAGGAGGCTACCTAGGATTAAAAAAAAAAAAAATAGTAATACTAAATCTGCTTTAAGGGAAACCACTGTGTCTTCCACTATCCTAAACAGAGAGGGGGCGAGCAACTGTTATCTTCATTTGCATGGGAGCGTTATTTCCCATTTCCGTCTACTGTATTTAGATAGCAAAGCAGAGGAACAAAGTCTGAAAGTTGCTAAGTAGGCTCGACTAAATATGCTGAGGGTTTCTTAGCGTGCCTCTTGCAATAGTACCAAAGAAATTCCTTCTTTCTTAACAAGAGAGAAACATGTCAGTGGAGGAGATTTTTTTTAAAGTGCTTCCTCTCGAACTCCCCACTTGGAGAAAACAAGCACACCAAAACAAGCTCAGATTTAACGTGACAGTGTAAAGCTCTTTAGACGGTTTTCAGCTGTGCTTCTTGGGGAACCTCACGCACGTTTTGTGTAGTATAAACGGAGAGATACCTTATTACTGAGCTGTAACGTGGAGTAGTGCTTTGCCATGTCCTGCATTAAAAAAGAAGGAAAAAAAAAAAAACAAACAACCAAACAAAACCTCAAAAACCCAACAATTTGCCCACTTGTTTGGTGCCTGCTTGTCCAGTGACCTCTCCCAGCTCAGCTCCAGTTACTCAAGCATAAATGGCAACTGCCTGCAGACTGCACGCGGACAGTCTTTCACACGGAAGCGTAGTTTCTGCTCCCCCTCACCCCCAAGACTGGTTGGATGCAACGTGGGATAGAGAAACTAAATAGAAATTGTACAAATTGCAGCGCCCACTAGTGTCCGTGCGTGCGGAGTGGGGAGCTGAGCTCCGCTCTCCTGCAGTCTCCTCCGCTCCCCTCCTATTCCCTGCGCTCCGTTTCGCTCCTTTCAGTTCCTCTCCTCTCCCCTGCGCTCCCCTGAGCTCTTCTCCGCTCCTCTTCTCCCCCTCGCTCACCCCTCCGCTCCCCCACTTTCCCCTCCCCCCCCTCCCCTCCCCTGTGCTCCTTCGTGCCCCCCTGTCCTCCCCGCCGCTCGTCCCCGCAGGAGAAATGTTCTTCGGGGCAGAGGAAAGGCAGGCAGAATCGGGGGGAAGCAGAGAGGAATTAAACAAAGAGGGAAGCAGGCTTAAATTCGTCCTTTTAAAGTGGGGGCAATTTCTTAATTTTCTAAGTGGAAGCTTTAAAAAGCAGAAATTGAAAAGTTGTCTTTTCCCTGCTTCTTCCATTCTCACTAATCTACCCCCTCTGTTTGAACGGAGAAAGTGTTTCACAGGCAGCATCTTCACGCTGTCATTGTGAAAGGAGCTGGAGGGGCTGCCTGGCTTTAAAGATTTGATGGAAAACACAAACGTCATTAGACAGAGGAGTTTTGGATACCTACCTGACATGAAATGCTACAGAAGCCCTGCGAGATATTTTCGTTACCCCCCTTCTTTCATTTTTTCAGATATCTGAGATGTGTGGTGGTTTGAGTTGTTTGGGTTTTTTTGTTTGGTTTCAGTTTTTTGTTTATTTGTTTTTTTTCACACAGCATTTTCAGTGATTGTTAATGGGCAGCATTTAGATTTTATTTGAAATTATTCTCTTTGCTTTGAAGATGAGGATGGGCTTTGCAAGGAAGGCAATATATTACTCTGGTCTGGGTAGAAGTTGCTGAGTACATAAGCTCAAGATACGCTTACACAGTAGCACCGCATGTCTCAAGTATTTGCTTATTGTTTGTTGTGCATTAGGGTATTGGAAAATGTTCCCAGTCACAATGGCGTCCAGCGTAATGTGATGTCCTGTGCAGGAGTCCCCAAGCTGTAAGAGAAAACTTTGAATTATATCACACACACTGGGCCACAAGTAGGTGACAATGGACTAATCCTGCCATCTTCTAACTCTTTAAAAGCTTTCAGTAAGCCATTGTTTCACATTGTATAAACTTTTTGAGATGCTAAGATCTCTTATAGCTGAGAAGGTACTCCAAATATGTTCTCAAATACCTTGGGCTCAATGTCTAACATCATCTGGTGGGCCAGGATTAACATTTTTCTTTTCACTACCTCTATTCGACAATCACATCTTTTTCTTTATGGTTGCTAAGCATTTCTTCATCAATAATAAGCAGCAAAATATACGCTCAAGTAGTTCTCCACGCCAAGAAATTCATTGCACAAACCCATAAACGCAGAAGGTACTGAATACCAAAGTAGTAGAAAATAATTTGCAGTAACTCCCAATTTTCTCTGTTATCACATTTCCAAAAAAAAAAAAAAAAAAAAAAGAAAGACACTTATTTTAAAACAGGATAATACTTGGCACAGATATCAAACATTTAAAAAGTTACTGTTTCTTCATGGTAGGTATACTAGGGGTAGTACGGCCAAAACAAGTTTCCTTAAATATGCTCTATTGGTTTTTATGGATAATGACAAAATGTTTTAATTATGACTATTTGCTTGTATTTATAAATAATATAACTTCACCGTTGTCTGTTTGTCTTCAGTTCTCAGTGATTTACATGCAATTGAATTTTATTTGTGTGAATGCTGGACTTCAGGCTTATACAAAGTAAACTTTTGGGATATTTATGCAATAAAATAGACTTATGTGACACAGAAATTTCTCAATACATTCTTAGCTTTAGGCACAGCTGTAGGTCTATAAGTACTTAACACTGGAAAGGAAGAAACTGAGTCACGGAAGTGCCAAAAAGAATTGTAAAAAGAGAACCACATTTGATTCTTATATTTTGAAAAGCAAAGGAAATTTTAGGGGAAAAGCAGTGAATACATTCAGGTAAGAAGTTAATTTAAGAAGATTGTAAAATACAGAGGAGGTGAATTGCAGTGATAAAATTGTATCCATACAGAATATTTTTGAGTCACAAGTATATACTAGCAAGTTGGTTTTATTAAAGCATATTCTTTTAAACATGTGAGTATAAACTTAAAATATAAACTTCAAAGCAAGAAAAAATGAACTGTCACCATCTAAGTTGCTTTAATCTAGCTATTTAGAAAGAGTTTTAATTGTCATGCTTTTGTTTAATTACACCCTTCTATCTGGCAATCACTCTCAGGCAGTTAAGGATTATTCTATTTTCACATGTGAGGAGGGATGGGACAACTAGAATGCACAAAACCCCCTAAGGTACCATGCTTATACTGCCAATTGTTGCACGATTAATAGGTGCCTAAATCCCTTATGCATAAACTGATGTTGACATAACTTACCACGTAGCTTTCCTTTGCTGGACGTATATATGGAAGCACACATCTCAGTGCTGATAGATTTTTTGAAGAGGCAGTCCATGCCTAAAACACAAACAGTCTTTGCTTGGGTTCACTACATTCATACAAGTGGGGCTTCAAGCAAGGTAATAATGGAATTAGGTTATTTGCTTCTGCATTCATATTTACATTCTGTGGTACAGCTAATAACCAGTTAGGCAGGTCACTTCCAGGGTGAAAAACCTGTTTTCACACATCCAACTTCTATTGTTCCCACAGGACAAAAGAATTAAGCCAGATTTCCTACATGGAAAACATGCAAAAAAATCCTGCAAATACAGTGAACGTGAGCAATCAAATATGAAGTCTGCAATGGTGAATATTTTTCTGGTTCTTTCTTGGAAAATTTAGGCCAGCTGACCAATGCACTTCTACTGGGAGGAATACCTCCAAGTAGATTCTCACTTCTCAAGTAAATGTTTGTGGCACCTTGCTGAGAAAAGATTTTAAGGGCTGAGTACCATCACACATGTATTGGGCTCCCATGCTGCTAGTGAGGACTTTCTGTTCACTGGTAAATTTGGCCTGTTTTGGAAATGGGGCTCCTAAATAGCTTAGATACTTCTAAAAAATTTTTCTGTGGCTTTTACTTTCTGGTTTAAACTGTTTTATCTACAACCATAAAGCTATATTCAAAGCAAATGTTCTACTCGAAGTTTTGGTTTTTCACTATCAAGCTGAAACAACTAGAGAGAAAATAATGCATATAGCAGTATATGTAATCAGGAAAATGTTTTCTTGATTGTTTTGTTTCCTACTGATATAAACGTAGAACTCAGCACACAGTTTACAAGTGAGGACTAATAGCTGAATACTTTTAAATACAGTGACATACAATGGCAGCAGTAAATACAGATTGGGAGGCTACATTTATGACAGCGGATTAAACTTGCTTGGGAACATTCCTATGCAGTAAAGCTGACTAGAACATGAGTCTATCTGTAACTATTAACCTGTCTAAAAGAAGGTAATGGCAGCAGCCTACCAGTTGAGAAGGGTATCTGGAATATGCAGCCTCCATCTTCCCTAAACTGCACACAGGAACTGTTATTTAAGATGCTTAAAGTATGCTGGGAGCCATTTGAACAGTCTTACACCACAGACCATAGGGTTCCAGTACCTGGGAACATTCCTGGTAGTGTTTAATTTACTAGTGCAAACATAGCCTCAAATGGTTTATACTAAACTGTTTTGAAACATATATTCCCATTGGAAACTTTTCATAGAATCATAGAATTCTCTGGGTTGGAATGGACCAAGCTCTTGCTCTCTTTAATCTTTATATGGACAACATTCCCATTGACTTCTAGAAAGTAAATCTTTAAAAAAAAAGTTTCCTTAATTAGTGAGGAATCCAGCCTTGGCCTATAATTAGAAAAGAAAAAGGAAGTAAAATTGTAAGAGCAGAGGAGCTGTTAAAACACTCCTTAAACCAATTTTCCAATGGCATTAAAGTATTGCTCACTAATATGGGGCCTGTGTAATTAATTTAGCAGCCTGGACTAGCAATTCAAGTTTTTGTGCTCTCAAGCTTTTGTACTGGGTATTTGAAGCTGAAAATGCAAACATGAATGCATGTTCTGCAAGAGACTTCTAGAAAAATTTTAGGGAAGGCAGGGGTGGTTTCATTGCTGGGGTTTGTGTTAGATTCTTTGCAGTCAGCATCAGTCCCAGAAAGCAGCCAGGGGAATTGAGAGTCTTCTTGCAACAGGTTGCCTGCTGTTGAATTTATAAAGCTATTTGTAACTTTTATTGATAGGAACACCATAAAAAAGCATTATGCAAAGGAGCTGATGCATTTATTCGTGTGTTTTCCCTCAGTTTATATGAACTGACACAGTACTGTCTTGTTTGGGAGTCACATAAATGCAATGTCTTGCACTTCTTTTTACAGCTGTAGCTTGTTTTGAATAGCCAGACAGATACAAAATGACAGAGGAAAGATTATTCTTTAGAATTTTAACTTTGCCATTTACAAATCAATGATGTTTGCATCTGTCTTAACACATTAGTGAAATGGCCTGTAAAGTAAGACTGTGTTATAGATTGAGCTGAAAAACAATATCGAACAGAAAAGTATTTCTACTTTTATTCAGAACCAGCAGATACTATGAATCATGTACTTGACACTTCATAAATAATATCAAATAGTATCAAAAAATCAGGAAGAAAAATTTTGGCTCAGCATTTCAATGAACTAGTAATTTTTCTTTTTTCCAAATAAGAACTTTAGGGTCAGCTTTGATTGTCTGACCCTACAAAGAAGAATAAAATACTCCACTTAAACAGCTTTCAGAAACGAATTGCTAATTGGAAGTCTGTTAGAAAGATTTATTTGGGAAATGGTTTACTTTGTTTCTACAGCTTATTTTCCCACAGACAACAATTTTAGTACACATTTCAGAAACATTTTTTAATGACAAAACCCTTAATTAGTGATGGAAAAATCCTCCCCCCAAACTTAGGCTATGTAATTCATCCTGGTAATCATTGACCTCTCGTAAATTCTAGCAATTTCTAGTGCATCTCCTCACTTCTTGGTGGAAACTATAATAACACAGAACGTAACAGCATTATTTCTTGCTGCTGAATTATAGTACAAAACGTGCTTGATCAAAAAAGCTAGACAAACCAGGTCCTTATATCTGTGAGAAGTCTGATGTTGCTTTAAGGCTCAGTTATTTCTCTGATAACCACCATCTCTTTTGCAGAAGCAATTCCAATAAAGCAAAGGTGCCCTCTGTAGGGCAGAGGTTGTAAATGATTATGGGTAGCTGGAGTTTAACATTTGCAGAAAGCAACAGGAAAGTATAGTTTCTTATCAGTCTGGCTCTCACAGAGACAATATGGACTGAGTATTAGACATAGATGAAGCAGTGCAAAAATAACATAAGATCCTGCTTTAAAATAAAGCTGTAAATAATACTTTCAACTGCAAATAACAGCCAACAGTTTTGTAAAAAGCTGCCCCAATGCTAAATGTATAGCACAGTAAAACTGAACTGAGTTGCAGGAATCTCCTGGATAAAATGAAATATGAATTTCAGTCCAAATAATTTTATGGAGATAAGAGAATTCAGAAAGCAACGCACTTATAAAGTCTCTGTAGTATACACTCCTAGAAAGTTTACTGCAAAGCAGATTCATTAACAATCCCAGAGGGTTAGCATATTGCTTGCTAAGAAATTACTTTTGTTAGCATGCCCACAGACACATCTTAGCTGGTGTGCAGAATCTCTAGTGGCTATTTGCAATTATTTGGGGAATTCTTTCCTCAATTTGTAATAGCAGCTAATGCCAGCCCAGAGAGAAGCAGGGAATCTAACACTAGTTGTAGTTCATTGCTCGTTATTAATTATTTTCTAGGCTTCATTTTAGGATGACCTGCAGTTCTTTTTATCTTGATTTTCTGTCTTTCTCCCTATCTATTTTTCTTTTTCATTGCATTTACATTATTTTATTAAAAAAAAATATACTTTTGAAGTAACAATGTCATTGCATACAGTAAGCTGCATTTCCATGTAATGAACTGTAACATGGAGTGGGCAAAAACTTTCCGAATTATGATTTAGCCTCCTTTTATCTCTTTCAGAAAATCAGAGACAAAACAAAGCTTAATTCTAATAGTTGGTGTGCTATATATGCTTAGGTTACTAAAAAAACCTAGATCGAACCCTAGTTTAGAAAGTGAAGATCAGTGTTTTAAGTTTGCAGTCTAATCTGCTTCTATGTTTGACTTTAAAGAGAAGAGTAAGTTTTGATCAACTGTGGAAAAGTCAAGGATAACAGGTTTTAAAATTATGGGTTGCTAAAGACACTTGATTTTTTTTTTTTTAATCTAGTCATTAGTAAGGGCCCGTTTTCCTAAGTCATAACATCAAGACTGTCTTTAAAAAGCAGGGTTGGCAGAAAGGGAGAATATGAACCTAAGGCATTGCCTTTCCTAATAACATGTTCTGGTCTAAGAGAGCTTGTTCTTTTCTTTACCCACTGTTGGAAATACTAGTATGAGGAATATATCCCATGTTTTGAATGATGTAAATTTCAGATTAATGATATGTTTTGTTGTAACTGTTATCTGAAATAATAAACTTCCTTCAATCCATCAAACAACAGTCTCATTTTAAGAGAATTACACTACACTAATTTTTGATCTTCAGGGCATGCTTCCAAGTCTGTTTACATAAATAAATGTTTGGGGCATGATTGAGATTATGGAGCTCTGTGGGCTTCTGATGTGCCCTCTTTGCATCCTGTTGATTATGTTGTGAATCAGATCCAACACAGCAGGCTACTCACTATACCTTGTATCACACTCAAAATTAATGCAACTCACAGGACAAAAGTGAGGATCCTAACTCAATGGGGAAATGCCTGTAGCTGCTGCCAAATTATGTGAATATCCTTCACAGGTTAAATTCTCATGGCAATTTTTTTTCCCCTGACATAAAGCATGTTTACACTCTAAGATCTCCATAAAAGACACTGTCTTATCCTACTTAAACTATTGCATCTTTAATGAAAGTCCATGGTTATATCTGAATGCCTATCCCGAATTTGCGAAAGCAACCTCAGGGTAGGTCTCTTTAAAGTCTGTCTCTGTCCAGTCCTTCATCTAAACACAGAACAAACGTCCAAGGATATTTTTCCCTTTTGCTAGACATCTTGCTTTCATCTAAACATGCAAACTGAATCCTTTTGGTTTATTGTATTATTTCTTCATGATCCCTTTATAAGACTGTACTTACAGTTGCAAAGGTATTATTGTACTATGGAAGATGCGTAGTAGATTTAATTCTGGGAAAATAACATTTTTCAAGCATTATATTATTTTGGTTATTTTTGTTCTTCGGTTTTCCTTTTTTCATTTTTTTTTCTTACAAAGGCATATAGTGATAGGATGAGGGGTAATTGCTTCAAACTGGACAATAGGAAGAAATTCTTTACGTTGAGGGTGGTGAGGCACTGGAGCAGGTTGCTCAGAAAAGTTGTGAAGGCTCCAATCCCGGATGTTTTCAGAGTCATGTTGCATGGGACCTAGATCAACCTAGTCTAGTAGAAGGTGTTGGAAGCAGGGAGGGTTTGGGACTAGATGATCTTTAATGTCCATTCCAATCCAATCTATTCTATGATTCTATGATTCTTTCCACGTAGAGACTGCCAGTTCCTTGGACTTACATTACTTCAGCTGCTTCCAGGCAGCAGCCACACACCCTATCCTTAGATGCTTTGTTTATACATCAGAGATAGGAGTATGGTCTCCCTCTCCAGTCAGTGAAAAGAAGTATGCATGCTCAGTGCAGAGATTTAGAAAACGTCAACGGTAAACCCTAATCTGATGTGAACAATGCCCTAGGTGACCTGAGACAGACCTCATGGACTGCAAAATATGTCAAATTTTCCTTTTAGTTTAGGTACCCTATTTCCTTATTTACAATATAATCTTCTTAATTTCATCAATTGTAATTTTCTTTGTATCTATTTTGCTCTTTACTATGCTTTTAATTGATGTGATCGTGTTAATATTTTAAATTCTCGCTCATTGTCTGAACTATCTATTTTAGAACAGCTGTGACCAACCTTGGAAAAACTAAACAACGTGGAAAAAACTTGTAAATCTCCATATGTGATTTCTTATTTCTGTTGTTTGTCCATTTTTCTGCTCTCTGTCCTTTGGGGGTTTGTTTGTTTGTTTGTTTTTTAATTTTAAGATTACTACATCATTCTACAGTATACAAATAACATTTGGCTTATTTCTTGTTATTGTAATTGGCTTGACCCCTTCTTTCCAGTTTAAGATAATACACACTGTAAATGTAAAGTGACATTGTGCAAAGTCTAAAATATCTGGGGTTTAAAAATCTTTGATTTGTATAGTTTTTACTCAGCTCTCTTCAGCTTTGATACTGCTTCCCCTAGCACTTTTCCTGAATGGATGCCAACTGTCTTTGGGCTCTGTTGTCTAGTATTATGTTGCTTGGCCCCAGTCCTGAAAAGTTTATACACCTGAGCAATCTTAAATGAGAGCAGGCCCATACCCTATTGATGCATAAGGTTATTCAGGAGTCCACACATTTTCAAGTTTGGATAATTGTTTTGATTTTACTGATCAGTCCTTGCAAAACATTTAAAAGGCAATTCCTTCCCCACCCCCATCCCCGTGTCTGTAAACTGTCACAAGTTTTGTGCAATCACGTGGGTTTGGGCAGGGGTTGGGTGGTTTTAATGATTAAATCTGGTCTTCTATTTTGTATTCATGGAAATGATGCACACAAACATATTAGTGTCTGGCTGAATGGAATGTATTATAGCTTCCTAAGTATACTTTTTTTTTTTTTTTTTTTTTTAAATTTTGGACTGCAGATGAGTGAATCAACACTAGCTGATTCCCATAACCCATTCCCTATCAGGTCAGACTTTGGAAACTTTTATCACAACGTCTGTAACTAGCCACATAAGTATGTATGTGCCTGTGATATATTTATTAATTTAAAGGAATTCCATCTTATTGTTAATTTACTACATGCCTTCTGATGCCTTATGATTATATCATTACTGAAATAGTCTTCTTTCTTGACTCTCACAACAGAGGATCAAGAGTATGCAGCCCAATAAATACCACAAAGCAGTTATTATAAAATTATTTCTCTGTCTCTATACCCACCTTTTATTACTGTCATCCCTTTACTTACCCCTTTTACCAGTAACTACTAGCCAAACTTCCTCATCCTTTGTCTAATGTAAACAAAACACATGAAAATATACAAGGGTCTATGAGTGAGTGAGTCTCCAGGCTTCTCCTGAGGGGAAAAAAAAAAAAGAAATCAATGTCACTTTTTACTGACTGAGAAACTGGTCGCATAGGTATGAAAGCCTGATTACTATTCTCTGTCTGATGTGCAATTTTTATTTCAACTTCTTTTCCTTCTACATTTCTTAAATATAATGCATTCACTTCACATCCTTTATAAGTGCTTAAATTGTAATCTTCTTTAAAACCTAAATACTTCTTTTGGGCTACTGTTTTTGCTCTTTGAAGGATGTCCTGTCAATCTCATCCTAATGCAGAGCTCAGTAATACATAGTATTCCCTTTAGAATTTTTCACCAGTATTGTCCACTTCCTGCCAAAGTCTCTATAGTTTGAGAATAAGCAGTCCATGGTTCCAGATAAAATAGGAAAAAAGCTTTGGTTGATGATGCCTAATCAATGTAGGCAGTTTATGCTACCTTTGAGATTTCTATCAACTTTATTTTGCTGAGATATTTAAGACCTGTACATATTACAAAAATCTGATGATTTCAGATATCTCTATCTATATCTGTATCTCTGTCTCTCTATCTATATCTCTATATCTATATTTAAGCTCTATGTCATCTATATCTGTCTATCCATCCATCCTTCCTGTGGAACCTAAAAAAATAAGGAAGATTTTTTTTTTTCCAAATTTACATTCAGCTCCACTTGCAGTGTCACAGTGTGATGCTTAACACATTTGCCTATAAGTTTGTTTTTAACTAAGCAAATAGCTTTAATAATTTCCATGCTGAATAAGAGCCTTCAAGCAACATGTTTTAGCACCAGACTCATTTCAGATTCTCAGATGTATTGTTTCTTAGCACTTAATTTTGAGTTGTAGTCACCAATCTTGTGAGCATGCACAAAAATTATTGAAGTCAAAGTGATGAATATAAGGTAACATGAGATAGAAATTCTATTTCAGGTTGTATGGATAGTGTCTTGGCATGTTGATATATTAGCTACAAAACATGTATCTGAACAGGTCTTATCTGCTGCTTTGATGCATTTATCACAAAGCAATAGAAATTATATAGTTATTGAACTTTTATTTTATAATGCAGCTACATATTTGTGTGATTTCTTTTAAGTACTGTAAGCATGGTTTGAGGTTGAAGTTATTAAAAAAAAAAAAAAAAGATTATATTTTAGGCAACTTCATGAAGATTAAGAAAAGTCTTCTCCTTTGAGAAACTGTTAGAGTTTGGTGACTGTGTAGACTGTCCTACTTCTTGTGCTCCCACTCAGATTTCCGGGTCAGGGTAGTCCACTATTGCAAGAAGACTATTCGCCTTCTGTAAACAAACATTCTTCTTATAGATACAACTCCTGTACAAGTGAGAGTGAGGGTTAATAGTAAATATATGTAACAAAAATTACACGGAGAACTGTGATCTTGGTGAACACAAAAAGGAATTAAGAATTTTAAGAAAGCTGATTCATTAATGCTTCATAAAATATCCCTGTAGTCCTTTGCATATTAATTAATTTATTAATTATTATTTTATCTTATATATAGTAGTTTAAGCACCTAGAAGTTCAGCTGTGAACTTTCAGAACTGAGGTATCAGGTTATGAGATTAAAATAATGCATTTGACCAGAACTACCTAATTAGTTGGGTTTTTATCTTTCCGTATGTTTTTGCCTACCGATGTGTTGTTACTTTTTGTTATAAGGGTTTCATATTTTTGTCTAGCTGGGATTTTTTGGATCAAACTCTTTCTTATTAGCAATTTTTTAGGCTGTAGTATGTATATATTATGTAAGATTTGTTGTATCACACAGGAATCGATTTTTGTTATGCTGAAGAGCAGCATAAGTTGAAATCAGTGAAGTCACCCTTTTGCAGTATCCTACTCCTATTTCCCTATTTCTGTTATTTAGAAAGGCTTTTCCTCTCTGCCTTCCATTTATCAGTTTCATCAGGGAGATGAGTCAAATAATTCTAGTATTTCTGCCATGATTGTATATCCTGCTGTTTTGTTGGTTTTCAGCTTCTTGCTTGTAACTTGTCCTGAAATCCTGCTATGGGTGGGGTTAGTTCTGTGGTTTCAAATATTTCATGTAAAACTTTGATGAAATGAGGAGATGCTGTTAATGATCCTGTTTAAAGAATCTCCCCATCTCTTCCGTTTCAGCAATGAGAATTTTTCTCCTTTTGTTTGTCTTATTTCAAATGCTGCTTGCTCAAAAAGCTCTATGGTTTCACAGTATAGCAAAGTATGCCAAGTATTTCTTATCTCTTTAAGTGTTCTTTTCTCATTCCATTCTTGTGGTGAGTATACTGCTACCCAGTCGTGAGAACTGAACTGAATCACATTGTGTCTGTGCACTTCCCTTTTTTCTTTCATTTCATCTTCCCTTGCTTCATGCACTAGCATAAATCTATTCTTAGGGTCAAGTTGGAATTCCTCACACTACACTCTTGTACTGTTGATCTCTGTCACTTCTTAATTAAAGGGCATCTTTCTTTGTTTTTAGTTTGGCAGAGCAATAGTTGTATCTGACACCTTCTGTGTGGCATGCTGTTGTATCTTAGACACATCCCATCTTCAGATGATGCACTTGTGGTCAAATTTTTGTTTCTCCATCTGAAAAAAATTGACTTTTTTTGGTGTGTGTGTGAAAACTTTGCAGAAGACTGTATCAGACACCAAACATCATTCAGTGAGCCATTATTTTGGTTGATGATTCCTCACTGCAGCTTTCCCTCTGCAATGTTTTGCAAGTTTCTTGCATTGTAATTCAATACTGAAGTCATCCGTTGCAAAGAATTGAGTTGTATTCTGATATTCTGTCAGTAACAGCTTGGAGGCAGCTGCAAATTCATCTTCACCTTCAATGTTCTCTTCCTTTGCTGGAATGTAACAGTATTCGACATAACTTAGTTTAGGATTATGGTTTGGAATCTGATGTCTGTGGCACACTGCGCTATAGGATTTCAAATGCTTAGTGGCTTTTTTGCTATGTGTTCATGTGTACTGCTCCTTCTTGCTTGCTCATCATCCTTGCTCTCTTCATTGGTGAAATGTCTATTCTTCTGTTTGTTGCTGTCATTTTTGGTGTCCAGACTAATTGAATAGAGTGGCTTGTATCTATTCTCCTTAACTCCAGTCCCATCCAGAACAGACTGGCCACATCAGCACTAAACAGTACTTGATCATGGGTCTTTTTTGAGCCTCACACGATTTTCCCCGCAGCCCTAAGATGTAATTTGTAATTTTTTGAGATGTTATGCAATTAGAAAGGCATTAAATAATGTGAGAGTTGTGCAGTAAATCATGTGTTATTTGAAACTAAAAGTGTGTTGAGTGTCCTAAAGCACAGCATGGAAGTATGTGCCAGTCTTTGGGAGTGCAAAGCTTCTTAGGAAGGTGACAGAAGACACCAAAATAAATGCATTTTATTTCTGTTATCTGCTGAAGTCACTATTGCAGCAATCCCCAGAACTACACTGGGATTTTTATTTTGGAGGGATGTAGTTGATCAGTCTTGGCTAACTGTCAAACACCCACCCAGCTGCCTTATTATTTCCACCATTCACAGAGATAGTGGGATGCAGAAAACAGTAAGAACAGGAATGAGAAATCTCGTGGGTCAAGATAAAAGCAAGGAGATCACTTACCAATTACAATCATGTGAAAAGCAGATCTGATTTGGGACAATCAGCTTCTTGACAGTTAAAACAGTAATGTGACCATTAAATCTGGGTGTT
The DNA here is from genome assembly GCF_027791375.1 of Indicator indicator. Taxonomy (NCBI): domain Eukaryota; kingdom Metazoa; phylum Chordata; class Aves; order Piciformes; family Indicatoridae; genus Indicator; species Indicator indicator. The sequence goes on from NC_072010.1 coordinate 44,227,141, forward strand.
GGGAACAACAAGGTAAACATTAAACCACCACGTTTCCCAAGCTCATGTTCACTCTTTCAGTCCTGACTCTTTTGCTTTTCCTGAAGAGGCACAGAGGGGATAGCCAATATGTAACAGTTACTCTCTGTTGCTTCTTCCTCCTCACACTTCCCTGTACTCTGTCAGGGGCTCCCCAAAGCCTGTGATTCCTTCAGGATCATTCATCTGCTCCATTATCATCTCTTCCCCAGGCTGTGGGCTCTGGCTTCTCTGAACATGGTGTTCCTCTTCCTTTTTCTCCTCTTTTTCCCTCCCCTTCTGGCTGTCCATCATTTTCTGCCCTTTCTTTCATATATTTTGATGGATACATCACCAATTTGGCTGATGGGCTCAGGTTTGGCAAATTTGATGCAGAGCTCATTGGAGATTTCTACTCTTCTAGAACAGATTAAATTCAAGAAAAATACTCTAGGACACCTAAAATGGTGCTACACACCTACACTTGTGCAACAGAGTTGAGACCAACTTCCATGCAAATAGAAGGAGGTCTCTGAGAAACTCCAGAAGTAAAACTTCCCCACTCTGCATACCTAAACTTAATTTGATAAGCATAATTAATTGAATAACACATGACTACTTAAAAAGTTAAATCTTTGTATGATTTACCTCCTTTCTGGAAGTGCAGACAATCACATTTCTGATATGCAGCAGCTTTAATCAGACAGAAAGCAATATGTAATCACATTAGGACATTATTTGAGCACATACTTGCCAAAATTATTGCTATATGTTCCAGAAATCATCTTTATACTATTACTTTTTCTCATTTCTTTTTTTATGGTGTATCAGATGATCAGTGATATCTGGCCTCTAAGACAAATTGCAGCTCTCAGTCTCCAACTTCCATTATCTTGTTCCTGAGGGAAGTATAGGAGCAGGACAGAGCTCTTCAGGAAATTTCAGAAAGAAGGTTGTTTTATATCTGCTATGTGCACCAGTTCTGAACTTCCAACCTTCAGCAAGCACGACATCTATGCTTTCTTAAATCACAACAAAAACCATAATTCAGTCTCCGTATTAAGATACCTAAATGGAGACATTAATAAGTAAGATGCTATGTGCCACCTAAGACAACTGCATGATACACATGACATGTGCTTGTGTTCCTCTAGAGAGGTGGAAGGACAGCAGGTGGGATACTTCGTTGTGGTAAGAATAAACATATACACCTCAACCCTGCTCTCTATCTCTACTGATTATGAAATTTTACATGCCTAGGACCTAATGTCATTGTTCAATTTACAGATCTATTCCCATATTTTGTGCTCTAGGATGTTTAAAACCTTTACTTGAAGATCTAACACAAGATCTGTGGGAAGCACATGACCTCCAATGCAGCACCTGGAGGCCAGAAGAGATGAACCACAGCATTTGAAATAATGCAAACCATTTGTGTTCGAGCTACTGCTGTGCTCCCTTCTTGTGCATATAGTAATCTACAGATACCTATATTTACATGTCTTCATCTCAGTCTGCATTCTACCATTACAGACAGGAAGAGATCTCTTAGAAAACCTTCTGAAATTGCTTTCAAGTGTTATTTCCTTGCCATCTCCAAAATTTCAAAGCAGCAGGTCAGCTACCACTCCCAGGTGTCTGTTGATTCATTAATGGCAGTATCAACAGTAATGGATACTCAGATCTATGAATAAGCTTTTGCTGAAGAAACTCTATAGCTGCTTCACATTTATATGAAAGGTAACACACATGCACACACACAAATAAAGTTAGAATGCTTAGCTAAAACCTGCAATGACTTTTTGCCTTTATTATTATAATTTCTGTGTAGGAACAAGCACACTATAGAGTGCATGAAGAGTTTAAGTGTTTTCTCATACAGCAAGTTTTAGAGTATAATTGATTCTAAAGAAACAAACAATCTGGAAGTATATATAATACAGCTTTTAAGCACTTGATTACATAAAAGAATCCATTTTACATTATATGACCTCATTTTGAATCCCAATAGCTAAAGAAAGTTATGTTATGAATTTCCAATACAAGAGAAATAGTGGTTTACAATCCATAGTGTGTGAGATGTGTACTTGCATTTTAACTATAGTGTTATATATTTGTATAGTTGTAAACGCAAAGGTCTTAGCATAGGTTTGGCACTGTATTTTAGTGACTAGAATCGCATAACCTTTAGAGCTATAAATTAGGTAGTGTTCTGACACAGCCACAAGTTAATATTTAGCTAGTTTGTGCTAGCCTTAAGCATGGGAAAATAATTTCAAGAACTTTTATTGTGCTTTTCCCCTATGAAGGAACATTTTGCAGAAATTTACGTGTTTTTTTTGGTCTGATTTAGACAAATGTCAAGTATAAAAATGATCTAGAAAGAAATTTTGATTCAGCTACATGCTCTAGGTGAATCTGCTGTGTCAGGAGGGTTAAACTAGATGATCTCCAGAGCTCCCTTCCAACCCCTGTAATTCTCTAAACTTACAGTTCTTACAGAATTTCTTAGAAAGTATTTTTTAATTCTTTCTTTTCTCCCCTTCCCCTTCTCCAGTTTCCCTCTGTCGTTGTTTTCTCTTACCTTACTGTTTTTCTCTTGCCAAAATCATATTGCCTATCCTCTAATAGATGATTTCTGTTGGAGATGAAAACAGCTATGTTATTTCTCTACATGCAACTGTTCTATCCTAGTCTCACATTTCTTTCTCTTCCGTTTCTTTCAGCTGGCCAAGAATTTCCAGCAAATCTCACCTATCCTAGGATAGTGCTTGCAGTTTCTGTGTTCTTGAACTCAGCTAGCCCAGGATCAACTGCAGTTCTTTAAATCCCACTCACACCTGAGTAACGCAAAAAGCAGAAGGTAACAAAATAAAGACATTCACCCAGTAAAAGCTGTTAAGCACACTGGGCTAGATTTATAGCATATTTCTCCTGTGGGTTTGAGATACAAGTATACTCTTTGGTTTACATAAACTCTGGGGCATGTTGTGGGGCAGGAGATTGGATCCACACTAGTCATGGGAGAGAAAAACTTCCCAGTATGTACTTAGCAGCAGTGTAAAGGGGATATGACACACCCAGCATTCCCAGTGTCTTCCCTTGTGGGGACTTGCGGCTGGTGTTAGGCAGGCAGTAGGACAAGAGCACACATTGCCTGAGGGATATACTAAACCTGCCGTGGGGATACAAGGGGCCAGATCAGAGTACACACTGAGTTGTCGTCTACTTCCTGGGGTAAAATAAAGATAAAACCAAAAAATCTGCTAAAATACAGGGTGAGGAAAGAAAGCTAATAGAGAGAGAGGATATAAAGCTAACTGGAAGGGGGAGCTACTTGCTCCATTTGAACTAACTTGATCAAAGGAGAATTCATGTGAGTTTTGGGATAAGGTTTATAGCAGGGTTGTGTTTTATTTTTTTTTTTATTTTTTTTCCTTTGCTTATCTGGAGTATTAACTTTCCATTTCCGCTGCTGAAGCAGATGTTTTTCTTGTCGCAGACATTAAGGCACTCTTAATGTGCAGTAACTGAATTCTTTTCTAAAAGAGCATTTTAAATTTGACAATGTTTCTTACATTTTTAAAGCAGTGACCTCATTTTGAAAAGATTTTTTTTTCCCAATACATATGTCAGTACTGGAAAAATATTAATCTGCAAAACTTAGTATAAAATGTCTCCATTTATTAAACATCTACTGTACAGACATCGGCTGTCACAAAATCCAGTCATGCATCTTTGTGAGTCCTGGCATTCTGAAAAGGATTTGTTTCAAGTAGGAAATATATTTTCATTGTGGTTTTATTAAAATAAATATTTAAACAAATTCCAGCAGTTAAATATGTCTTTGCAAACCATACCCTAAAGGACCAGAAACTAAACACTACTATGCCCACAGAAAGATAAACACAATCAAGGAAATTCAGTTAAGATTCCTTCTCCTTATGTCCAGACCCTTCACATACTGTACATTATAGTGACCAATTCTAACCTTAAATGTTTCTTAAGCAGTTATCTAAAAATAACAGAATTAAAACTGAATCTTGAAAAGTAATCAGATCTCTGAATACCTCATTATTCTTTAATTCCTTTTCATTTTAATTTGATATTGCATACATTTGATTCATCTTCATATTTTTGCTTTCACGAGTTTAAACTGCCACTACACTTTGATCTTTTAAACGATCTTTTTGTGGCAGTTTCAGAAAATTCACAGAAAAACAGAGAACTGTGCTTTCCAAAGGGGTGATCAACACAGTAGGTTTTTGTAAAAAGTTTATCATCTAATCAGAGACTTTTCTAATGATGATATATACTCCACAACACAACAGAAATCAGAAAGTCAGCACAAATGAGAAGTGGCTATTATAATATGCCAGTCACTGTATCCAGACATTATATTTTTACAATAAGCATATCAAGAAACTGCTTGCGTTCTTTGGTTGCTGATGCCACCTTCAAGTCTGTCAGCTCAAGCTTTTTGTTTGTTTCTATCTTCCTTTCTTCCTATAGCACAAGCTGGGGTTTATTTGAATCTTTTTCTGTGAGATGTTTCAAAATGCTATGCTCGTCTAATTTACACAGGAATGAGGTTGCCCTGTCTCTGACCTTGGAGAGCTAGCTTGGACTTCCCATATGATATATTTTTGGAGGAGATCTCCACCCCTGATTAGGGCTAATGGGTGTTGAAAAGCTGTGTTTAAGAGTTGTTTTAAGCTAGCTCTTTGGGAAGTCTGGCCTTTAGTTCCCAGGGACTGCAGCTGTTTTGGGGAAAAAGGAAGCACAAAAAGAAGTAAAAGAGAGGTTTTATGAACACTCGATAGATAATATGAAGTCAAATTTTTGCTTTAAACAGCAATTCAGCTTCATGTCTTGTATAATGAATACGGCACATATTCCCCATAATTATAGCACTTACTTTTTCCTGTCCAAACATTTTGAAACAGCTGAAGATTCAAGAAATATTCAGTTTAGAAACCCTGTAACAGAGGGCGAGTATATGACTTCAGTCAAAGGAGCTAATCCCCCTGTGCAGTCCTCCAATTATTTTTCTTCGCCAATAAGTATTGCTACCTTATTTTATCCAGAGTAAAGTCTATTCAATGAGCACTCATCAAGTTCCAATCTTAATTAGACTCTAACAAAGCCAAACAAACAAATCACTGTGCTTGGATAAAGGCATGTGGGATGGAATGTGTGAAAAGGAGAGGTTATACATTTAAATTGTTTTATTTTCTTAACTGCTATAGGTGCTATGAAGCAACAGATATAATTTATTATGGCCTTTGATGGTCAAACACACTGGGTTAAATTATGATTGCAAGATTTCATGCAGGTCTGTACTAGTGTCTAGCTTTGTGGATATTTAAAGCTGTTTTCTCATTTTTCCTTTTTTTTTTTTCTTTTTTTTTTCTTTCTAATAGAGTTATATTTTATTTCAGCTAGCAGATGACAGCTACTGTGTAAAAGCACCTGAAATCCCTTACATGGTTTGTATCATCACTAGATATCCTTAATAAAAATGCAGCCTTATTATATATGTAGCTTATTCCTTCCATATATTTCAGAATGTATATTATAATTTGATATTCCAATATCTATAATCAGTCAGAACTTCCCTTTCATGTTTTTTGACAGAAACACAGGCAGCACACCAGGCAATTAGTTTGAAGAATGATTCCAAAACCAGTCTCACTTCTACCCTCACCCCCTTACATACTTTGCTGATATGGGATGTTTGTATGTTTAAGTCTCTTTCTCTGTGGATTTTTTTTCCTTCTTCTTTTCCCCTCTAATTTTTGAAACAGAAGAGTCACACACTTATATAGCTGTTGTTTGTTCCTTGGCTATTGCCTTGAAATAAACTTAAATCTATAAATAAAGAGCTATATTTTGAGAGAAACTTCCTGGGTTTAATCTCAAGAACTTTATTAATTATTAGCCATATAATGGAAGGGCTTTAGAAATGCTAGTACACTGAACTTCATTATGGTTCTGAGACACATAGAAGAAATACTCATAATTACAACTTTGCTATCCTTATGGTGTCTATTCATAGGACAGAGGAATGAGATAGCAACTTCAGCATACATCTCCCCACCATCATTAAAGTGTAAAACCTTCAAGTTATACACTTCCCTTTCCACATTTATTTTCTAGCTGGTAACTTCCAAAAATTAGTTTTAACACAATCTTTTAATTTTCCTGGTCATCCTGTAATATAAAAATATTTTAATATTCCAACTATTCTGCATGCAACATGCATACAACAATAACTAAAAAAGGGCTTCTTAAAACATGGTCCAGATTTGTGAAGAGCTTCATGGTTCACTGAACATACTATTTAATATGGAGATTGTATTCAGAGTTGTTTGATTTGCAGAAATAACAAGCCCAAATGCTTCAGTTTCTAATGGTAATTAGTTTTCAGCCTAGACAGTCTGTTTAGTTATATATTTACTACCTTGTAAAGAACTATCACAACAAGCCCTAAAGCATTATTTGAAAATTAATAAGCTAAAGAAGGAGGAAATTTTTCACTTTTGCATAGCAACACTCTCTGTATTCTACTTTTTGATTGCAAAATCCAGCTTTTCAATTATAGGTGTACTAAATTGTGATGCTTGAAAAACTATAAAAGGCAATTATCAATGTTTCTTAATACCATAAATGACTAATGCAAGTACGTTTTGCTGTAAGGCAAACAAAGACTAGTATTGTGAACAGAATTCCTTTGCTTCCTGACTCAGACTGGAATAAACTTTGATTCACATACTTCCAGTGTTATTTGCAATTAATATTAGTTTCTGTGGTGGCTAAAATAATGTGCTACAGATTCCTTTGCAGTTTACAAATTAGAAAATAAAGGCACATTATTTCTCTGTGTTTTAAAGTTCACTTGGCCTTTGTGACATCAGGCAAGGAAGCAGAAAGAAGGTTAGAGCACAATACCTCGCAATGGTTCATATATTCTTGCCTTATACAAGAAAACACATGAAAGAATCACTTCTTCACCCAGGTATATCTTCTTGTGTTCTGTCTCTTGCTGCTTTTCAAAGTTAATGGAAGAAAAGTCTCCTTTGCCAGATACTGTGTTGGGGTTTTTTTTTTGACCGGACTCTTCTTCAATGGCTCAACAATGAGTGAGCTCTCAGCAGCTGCAGAGGCTAAGAATGCCTCCATTATACTCACTCGGCATGCTTTACCATTGATCTCTGCCTCTGAACATGGATAGACGACACGCTTGAGCTGGCAGAAGGAATCACATCATGACATAGACACCTCAGAAGAAGTATGCATTATGGAAATCTTAACAAAGAGAGTTCCTCAGTGATCATTAGCATTAGAGGTTCTCTCAACTCTCTCTCACAAATGGCAATGGAAAGGAAAGAAGGGAACATTTTCAAATCTTGGAAAGACTGACCCTTTCCTTTTGTGCTGCTGTGTCAAAAGAGCTTTAAATGCCTTTTCATTCCAAATCAGTATAATTGCTTTTGTTCAAAACCAGGTCCAGACTTCTCAGTCGTGAAGACAAAGTAAAATGCATACTGTTTCATGGTCAAGGGAACAAGTCACTTATTTTGCTGTTCCTCATCACTGTCAGTGGTGAAATTAAGTTTTATGGAGATCGCAGAAGACTTTCCAAAGTGGGAAATATATGAGGTGGAGAGGAAGGGGTTGGAGGAAAGCCAGGCTGCTGATCGATGTGCAGCCTCACCAATAGAGCTAAGCTCTGCCTTTATCCTTGGTGTCACATGAAGCTGGACTCAGTGTGGAGCTGAGTGAGGAGGCAGTGGAATGGTGGGCTCCTCAGGCCATGTTCAGCAGTCATCTGACCTACCTGATCTGCAAGGCCATGGTTGAACATCATGGCTAAGCCACTTCAATGTCTGTACCTTCAAAACAGGTCTGTTATTCCCCAACAAGATTCGTACCTCTTCCATCTTCCCATCTTCCCTTCCCATCTACTTGCCTGTTTTCTACTCTCTTTCTTTTTCAGTGGGGTTAATGTTCTCCAAATTCAACAATCTGAACCAGGTCACCAAAGTGTCAGGTATTCAGTGATAAATAAAAGCAGAAGAAGAAAAAGACAGAAAGCAGGAAGAGGTGGAGTGGAGTCTCCTTACTGCTCTTACTTTCAGTAGAATCTAGCAATCAAATCAACTTACTTATATCGTAAAGCTACATACTTTTTTATTCTTCCACAAAACCATAAGCCAGAAAGGCCACTTCAGAACAACAACAAGAACAACAACCAACCAAACAAAACACAACAAAACCAAAGAAAACTACAACAACAAAAATCCCACCCCAAAAACCCAATGAAAATGCACTGAATCTGAAACCCTAGGAGCGTAACTAGACATATTACAGCCCTGTAATAATTTTCTACTGCACTGTAATAATTTCTACCTGATTCTGAGCTACTGCTTCCTACTAGAAAACCTGAGCCAAACTGTCAGAAAAATGTTAGAACCAGCCCTAAATATTTTCTGAGAAGGAATATTTTTTCCTCAACGGTATTTGTTCTAGACATTTCCCTGACAGAATTTACCAGGATGACAAAAGTGGTCATTCATTTCTCCAAGCCTCTTCCAGTAAAAATGTTTATTCACTGCAGACAATGTTTATTGTGTCAGAGAAACAGGAAATACGGACTTCATATCTCAAGATTGCATATTTTAACTCAAGTGTGCTTTCTCAAAGTCTGTGATTTCTGCAACACACAGGAAAATCTCTGTTAAGATACTGAGAAAGCCCACTGCTTGGTTTCCAGGGAAAATAGAACAAACCCAAAGAATTTGATACAGAATTTCATCCTTTTCTTTCACACATTTGTTGTTTATTTATTTTTCATGCATTTGTTGTTTATTTACTTCTTTTAGCAATATTAACCATGGAAATATACAAATTAAAAGCAATTGGTCTTTTAAGAAGATTCAAATTTTGTGGGTTTCTGAGATATATTCCTGGTATGAGTATGTGGTGACTTGTTTTCAGTACGAGGAAACAGATGTGGGTTTTGTTAAAGCATTAATAAGATCAGTTAACCTTCTAGTACATATGTAAGATACACAATGTTCATAATCAAGATAATAAGTATGTTTATATATCTGGTTTTCTTACAAGATGCCAGTAAAGTGAGACTGGGTTTTTAATGTACTGGAGAAGATAAAATGTTGCTGCTGATGTAATAAGGACAAATAAGAACCAGAGTCATATAAAAAGGTATGCTAGATATTATTTGAGGTGTACACACTGTTTACATGCTTTGTTTATGAAAACATCATTTCCAAAATCATACAAAATAGATATTGTAAAAAAATAGAAGTAATGCATTTGAGTTCTAAGTTAAACAACAAATTGTTTCCCAGGGAAAAAAGGTCTCTGTTTTACATAATTCAACCTAAATAACTCCGCCAAGTGGCTTATGGGTCCGATAAAAAACTGTTCAGGTTTTCTTGTTAGACTCATATGGAGTTGGTAATAAAAACATTAAAGTAATATCTTGTTGTTTTTACTATGTAGGCACACAATATTTTCTGCAACAGCTTTACTGATTTCCATATGACTACTCAAAATGATGAACTTAATTAAATAACACATTCATGGTTTATCTTCTGGTAGTAGTCAACACTTTGGTTAGAACTTTAACACTGGAAGCATTACACAGAAGGTTATATCCTTGTTAAAAAATATCACAGACCAGACTACAATTGTAAAGAATATTTTTAAATCAGATACTATATTCTATTACTTTTATTTTTTAAAGTAAAAGTTTTGCTTTCCCTATTGATGTCACCCAAACAGAGCAGTGGATACAGAGTTTTATATTCTATATTCCTTTGCCAAAAAGAAATTATATCTGCCCTTTCTGTCATTAAAACAAGGTTAGAGAATCGAGTACAGTATGTGACTGCTCTGCAATATTTTTCACTATAAAAATGCTTATTAAAGCACAACTTTCAGAACATACACATATATACTCTATAGCTAAAATAACCAAATTTTGTGGAACTATATCAGCATGGAGAACTAAATTACTTACAAGTAAACTGAAAGTGGGAACTCCTACAAATTCCTTCCTAAGCTGAAAGAAGCCAAAGAAGATTAGTGTTTTCTAAACTCTTGTTTCCTTTTTCTACTACTAGTAGGGAAAATACTAGCAAAAACTGTGGGAAAACTGGTGATGTTCCTGCTTTTTTTTTTCCTTTTTGTTTGCATATTCTGACTCTAAGCACTACAGTAACTTCTCAGGAACTTTCAAGTCAAGAAAAAGTTAACCAGAAATTATAAAAACAATGGAGTTACTTCAAATTGTGGAATAATTAATAGCTGAAAGATAAAATATACTTGTCAAAATCTAAGACACTGACTGTTTATTACTAGCAAAAGAAAGTGGAACCTAGTATACCCAGTCCTGCCATGAAGACAGTCTTTACCCTCATTCTCCATGGAGCAACAAGAATTAGGGAGCAGACAAGCTAAACAGGGCTGCCTCCTCCCTATCAAAACCTGTCAAGGCAAAATACTATTACTTTTGGGATGTCAGTGTCTTACTAAAATACTTGGCATTAATTGACAACTTCTCTTGCAGCATAAGAGACTTAATTGCAAAGTTAACACAACCCCATAGTTTGAAGCAGCAGAGCCCAAGTGTCAAAGCTGGCAGTTTTAAAATTTAGTTAGCCTAACAGAAGACAAAACACAGAGGGTGAAAAGTTTTGCCTGTTAGGGACAACTATGTACAGGTTTGATTGAAAGTTTGTCCTGATCTCTGTTGGTACCAGCAAACATGGCCCTTATTTTGCCACTGCTCTGTTGGGAAATATATTGAGGAGCCTGCAGAGGTTCGTGGTTATGTCTGACAGTTTTCTAAGGACTGAGTCCTACATTAAATCTTGCATGTTAAAATAGTTTCTGTTTCAAAGAACAGGGCAAAAGTTGCTGTCAGAGCAGAGAACAGAGAAGAAAGCCTGTTGGGATGTCTGACAGGCTCTTAGTCAGAAAGATCGTTCTGCAAGATACTCACAGCCTGATTGGGAGCTTGCTTTTCTCTCAGTGTGAAGCTCCAGCTGTATTCATATGATTTTTGTTATGATGATGTTTCACACTCTATTGCTCACAAGAATTGAAAGTATCTCAATAGAGGATCAAGGGAGTTTGAAAGAAACCTGATCAATTGTTTTAAAATTACTGGATTACTGATTCACCAAACTGACACTTTTTCGTTCTCTTATTTTTTTTTCTTTTTCCTCAACCCTTATGTACAAGAATGTTCATTGACCGCAAATTTTTGAGCTATGCTGATCTCTAAATCACCTCATAACAAGTCTGATGGTTTATACAACTCAAAATAGTCATACATAACAGTTGAATCTATTTTTCTTAAAATTTGTGAGAGTTATTCATTGGAGATTTCAGAGAAAAACTGTGTCATGACACACTTAGAAGATCAGCAACATAATTTACTGTAACTAAAGATGTATATGAAAATGCAATTATTTTATTACAAATAATTTATAAAGACTAGACAGTAAATAAAGTTGGCACATGCCTGTGAACTCAAATTATAAGAGATATAAACAAATAGTCTTCCGAGAGCTATTTCTTAACTAGCATTTATTAACAGTTCAGACAGAATTGTAATTAAATGTAAAGCAGTCCCAACAGAGGAATGTGGGATTGTTTTGGGGACAGCCTTTTCTGGCAGGCATGACTGTGGAAAGCAACTTTTTCTTGAGACTGCCACTCTCATTAATAATATGTTATGTATGGTCTTTATATGAAGTCAGTAAAGTCCAAGAGATAATAAAAATATATAACATAAAAATATATAACAGATGTTTTATATAATGTCTAATGTGATTTATAAGTAACTTCAATAAGTCTTTTTAAGACCATAGTCCCCTAAAAAGCTCCATTGAAAGTATGGGACCCTTAGGTAGCAAATTAAAGCCAGCACATGAAATGATAGGCTAGTTTTCTGTAATTACTTTTCACAGCCTTTTTGGAAATACTTTGCGGAGAAACCCCAGGGTTCTGTGCACCACAGATTGCAAACCACTGAATTAAACATCCAGGACTGGTGGAGAAGTTAGCCAGTGGGTTAAATAGGAACAAAGGAGTAATAGTCTCTAAAAACACAGAGCACCCAGAGCCAGAGATTTATATTGATCAGAGCTGGTTAGGCCAATGATGTGATTAAAGAGTGCTGGGTTCATTTAGAGTGATCAAGGCCACTTGTAGTTGTTATCAAATTTTACAGTGGACATGCTCATAATCAAGGAAAAAAATTATGCAGAATAATATCCTAGAAGATAAGTTTGTGATGAAAGAAAAGGAAACAAAAAAAGTGTTTAACTGGAGCTGATGGGGTATCGATGTCACCCTGTGAAAAAGGGGTCACAGAGACCCAAAACTAAAAGCCAAAACACAATGAAAGTTGTATCTGAGGCTAACATTTAGGAGCCTGATCTTTAAGAGCTTCTTCTAAGTGTCCACAGCTGTAAAGGCTGAAGGATGTTTTTTCAATCATAGAGAAGATGAGCTAAGTCATTAGAAAGCTCTAGTATCAAGTAGATTGCATTTTCTATATTTTGGCTGTAATCATTTAGTGTAACCAAAAGCCTGACATAGATCTCAGTAAATAAGTACTTCCTTCTTTAGTTTCAACTTCACTGTTCTGTGAAGCAAGATGCATGAGAGTGAGAATACAGTGTCTGGGGAGACAGAAAATAAAAGCAACAACATACCTGTGCTGTGCTGAGGAACTCCACGTTCTGACCTGTTTCTTGTCAAATTTCTAGAGCAAGTTTGGTAACAGTACTGCTGGTGTTGATTTTGGGGAAGGACTCATCAACAGGTACCAGGTACTGTGTAGACAATGGAGAAACCACACAGTGCTAATCATACATCAAATTACCACAGTGTTTACAGTGTAGGTCTGCTAATGTAAACTTCTACATGGCAGCAAAGTTTTCGTATCTCCCTTATAGCAACCATCTAAATATACATGCCTAGCACTGCAGAGAGGGTTCATTTCCCTGCTCCAGTTTGACTAAACAGATCCCTTTGTCCATGGTCACTACCTTAGCTAAAAGGGAGTTTCACTGACTCCCTTTCTGAAAAGCTTACATGAGCAGTCCCAAAATGAGAAGTATCTTCTCTGCTCTGAGCAAAGCACAGAGCAATACTTTGAAAGGTGGCATTTAAGAACTGCCCATCATAAGTGAAGATCAGGTTCGTGATCACCTGAAGAATCTGAAAGGGACCTGACGGGATACACCCACGGGTACTGACAGAACTGGCAGATGAGGTTGCTACACCCCTCTCTATTATATCATGGCAGTCTGGGGAAGTCCCCACTGACTGGAAAAGGGGAAACATTACTCCCATTTTCAAAAAGGGTAAGAAGGAAGAACCAGGGAACTACAGGCCAGTCACTCTCACCTCTGTGCCCAGTAAGATCATGGAGCAGATCCTTATGGAGGCACTACTGAGACAGAAGAATATTGAAGAGATGATTGGTTTACAGTCAGCATGGCTTCACCAAGGACAAATCCTGCCTGACACACCTGGTGGCCTTCTATGAACAGGTGACAACATAAATAAATGAGGGGCGAGCAACTGATGTCATTTACCTGGACCTGAGCAAAGCCTTCAACACTGTCCTGCTGACCCTGGAATGGGTTGTCCAGGGAGGTGGTTGAGGCCCCATCCCTGGAGGTGTTTAAGGCCAGGCTGGATGAGGTTCTGGCCAGCCTGATGTAGTGTGAGGTGTCCCAGCCCATGGCAGGGGGGTTGGAACTAGATGATCCTTGTGGTCCCTTCCAACCCTGACTGATTCTATGATTCAATGATTCTGAACTTCACTCTCTTTTCATATGGACACTGATTTTTTTTTTTTTGCTTCTGAGGATGTTAAGAATTTAATTTTACTCATGCCTGTTACATCTAATTTTGAGATTGATGATTCTAACAAGCAGCAAAGATGTCTAGATGATAAGCACCAACGTTACATCTTCTGAGGAATTTTGACAGTTAGGGTTTTCTGCTTAAAAATAGTGATTCCGAAATTCCTATTCATGGTAACATTCACATATAGACTCTATAGCAATAATAAGACCAGAAATTACTGGTAAAATGAGGTAATCCATAGTATGTAATATAAAAAACAGTGGTACAATATTGGTAGAACAATGAGTAGCAGTAAGAGATTAAACAGTTAAATCTTTAAGGGATATGTAATAATAGAAACCTGATAAAACACTGTTTATCATAATTACATATATAGTTAAACTTTATGTACATGCTTCAGTTACAGTATCTAAAGCTAGTGAAAGAGAATCTGCTGCCAGATCATAACAGATTGTTCCCACAGGACATCTGCTTCATGTGTTTAATTTTTTGAAAAAAGCAGGCAATACTTTGTAGTTATAAAATTATGAAAGCATAATGTTTTATTTGATACTATGTCAAAATCAAATAGTTGTGCCACATTTTTTCTTTTATTCCCAATAATATTTAATACTGACACAGTTCTGATGCACCAGTAAATTATCACGCAGTTGTTTAAAACTATTGTAGTGTTTAGAGTGGGAAAAACACTAAAACATTTTTGGGCTAGACAGAGAACACTTTGGGATTAAACATCTCACTAAAGTGGGATATATGCACTTACTTCAAAGAAAACTGTCTAGAAAACCCATATGTCAGAACTCAGCATTCACAAGGGACTTTTTAGGCAACTCTAATTCCAGGCAGACTCAAGCCCTTTGGCTGATGAAAGGGTCAGTTACAGAAACATGCACCAGGGCTATCCAGGGGAAGATGTTCATAAAGACTGGCATGGACTTTAGCCACATTTAAGCTGAAGATGTCTTGTCAGTGTATTCCCAATGAGGATGCTAATGCTAAGGGTCCTTGGATTGAAGGTAGTGCTACTGGCAGAACAGGCGTTTGGACCCGAGATAATCATCCCGCACTGTCTTTGTGGACAAGCGATATAAGTACCTGAATAAAAGAGCCTGTTCAGGAACATCTCAAATAGGTAAGATTAATTTATTTGAAAAATACCTTTTTCCCTTACTGACTGTTAAGAGAGCCTAGACATCTTGTTGAGGTGCAGGTGTTTGCTTTGTACATGCATGAAGCTAAACGGAGTTCATTCTATTTTATTTCTAAGCCCTATCTCAAACTCCATTGCTCACAAAACAAAAACTGGGCCCAAATACCCAAAACAAGTATGATCAAAGAGGCCTAGTAAACAACAGGACAATTATATTCTTATAAATCAGTACAGATGAAATTGATGGTGCTCTCCATGGTTTGCCTAATCATCTGAAATACTTGTAAGGCAGAGAAATACCTGTGATCCTGTGTCCTGACCGTGAATGAAGGTTAAACACATACCCCTGGCTCCCAAGAACAATGTGTTGCTCATTAGGCTTTAACTGAGCTTGGAGAAGTCTCCCCCAGCCTTCAAAGCTAGCTCACCAGAGGCAAAAGTACAGGATCTTTGATGTCACAAAATATGAAGGATGATCCATAAGCTGGTGGTGAGTACAGTCTACTGGAAAGAGAAGCATAATCTGTGTGTGTTACAAGAGGATAAATCAAAGATTTAGTATGTGGGGTTTGTCACCAACCTTTCTGTCTGCAGAAGCCTGATTTCTAGGTTGGTAATCAAACTTCCATTTTCTTCCTGACTACATCTGCACTTTTTACTTGTGTCTTATAGCGATCATTTTTGAAGGCTTCTGTTCCATGGTGGCTAATAGAGCAGATAGATTGAGAGCAGAACTGCTAAGGGAAACATTCTTACCAAAATGAGAGGGACATGTATTATGGCTGACAGCATGCAGAGCAAAAGAGCAGATCTAGGAAGAGTAGGGTAGGACAGGCAGATCGTTTGTTTGTTTATTTGTTTGTTTTTATTGAAATGAGAAAAGCATGGAGAATTTCAAGCAAAAGATCTGCAATTAAATCGATGTTTTCAGAAGAGAAATTAGCACAATCCAAAAAATTGCGTACTTCAGACTATCGACATTCCAGTTTGTTGCTGGGGGAGTAAGAAAATGCCATGATTACTATCTCCTTACACAGGTGCAGGATTGGCTAGTGAGACAGCAGTGATTTACAATGCTGCCAAGGACATCTTCAGCTCCTAATCAAGGAAAAATTCAATTTTTTTTTTTCTGTACTCAGGTCCATATTTCATTTTAGATAATCCTTTCCACTGCTATACAGAATACTCAGCCAAACTCCCACCTGAGCCCTTTAGGAGCTGTAACTAAACTGTATAAAGTGTCCATCCTCAGTGACTGGAGTACTACTACCTAAGTAGATCACAGCAGTTACAGAAACGAGAGCAGGATTGTATGTCCACAACATGGCCACCACCCTATCACTGGGTCTTTCATTCATATGTTCTCCACACACCAGACTGAACCCAAAAGTTTCAAAAATTAGTGTGTTTTCTTTACTGAGGTTGAAAATTTAATCCTGAGTGACTCACTCTGAAAAATGACTCATCAAACAATAAAGGTTAAGACCTTAATTTGATAATCTTAGTGTTAACAGTTTCATCAATTCTATTATTTAATATAATTATAAAACCCTGGAATTTGGATAAATCCTATTTTCAGAAAGTTGTGCTGTCTTCAATTTTTTAGGTGTTATAAAAATTGAAAATCAACTTCCCTTGCTACTTTGTTCTTTTGGTTAATCATTCCCAGATGTAAATATGAGTTGTATTCTCACATTGACACCCAATTTGAATACAGTATTCTTGCAGAAGAGGAATCTTTCTGGACCTAAACATCAATTTACCTGTTTATCCCTCAAAGACCTGAAACAGTTCTCTTTGCCGTATCATCTTGCAGAATATGATGTTATTATGACACCTCTCATTGTTTTCCTGAGCTACTGATTTCCAGAATATAGTTTTCTACTGTTTATATGTGACCTAGATGCATAATTTTGCATTTAACTTGAATGGGTTCAGCTTGCCAAACAATCCAAAATTTTCTTTATAACTTCTTGTCTTCATAATTATGTACCACCCTGCCAATCTCTATGTCAGCAATGTAATGTATCAACAATGTTTTGAGATTTACTAAGGAATATGGAAATGTTGAATAACATCTTCTAATTCCTAGTTGTTACAACCCATATTTGAAACCATTATTTGATAAAGGTATCTTGCTCAGAAAACCCCCACATTCAAGAGTGGTGTGTTAACCAGTTCACAGAATCACAGAAACACAGAATATTAGGGGCTGGAAGGGACCTCGAGAGATCACCTAGACCTTGAGAGATCATCTAGTCCAATCCCCTGCCAGAGCAGGATGACCTATACCAGATCACACAGGAATGCGTCCAGACAGGTTTTGAATATCTCCAGAGAGGGAGACTCCACAACCCCACTGGGCAGCCTGTTCCAGTGTTCTGTCACCCTCACAGTGAAAAAGCTTTTCCTCCTGTTCCCATGGAACTTCCTATGCCTCAGCTTCCACCCATTGCCCCTTGGCCTGTCATTGGGCATCTCTGAGAAGAGCCTGAGTCCATCCTCTTAGCATTCACCCTCTACATATTTATAAACACTAATGAGCTCACCCTTTAGTCCCCTCTTCTCCAAGCTAAAGAAGCCCAGCTCCCTCAGGCTCTTATAAGGAAGATGTTCTACTCCCTTAATCATTTTTGTGGCTCTGCACTGGATTCTTTATGTTCTTGATGTATTTGCTGTCTGTGTATTAATCTTGCAATATATGTGAAATTAAGATACTTCAAACAACCATTTTTGACACATGGGCAAACACAGCACTCCTTGAGGTCAAAGAAGATGCAAAATATTTCCATATGGGGAAACACAGGAAAACAATTAAATATTGTCCTCATTATAGTTAGTGAAACAGCAGAAGTTTTCACTCGATGATTATACTGAATACCAGTTCAGGGGAATCTAGCTGACTTGCATGTAACTCTGCACCTCTGAGAGAGAAGGACTCATAAAACAAGCCAAAAAATGGTACCAAGAGGAAAAAAAACCCAGGAAAACAGTGTGGTCATGACAGAAATGATACAAGGAGAGCCTTTTGAGTGATGTGCTGCCTAGAAAGCTGGCATAGAACTGTGAGAAAGGAAATGCTCTCCTGTTGTTTAGTTGTACTGTGTTTGGAGTAACAAAACCTCTGTGTACATTCTTTGTAAATCAGAATGATTTCAGTAAGAAAAATATTTAACTCCTGTGCCATCAGAGAGGCCATGGTTTCTTAGATGAGGGCTGAGATCACCTCAGCCTGCTGTTAGATGGAAACAGAATAAGCAACTGTCAGAAGGACTCATCCTAGTCTGGAATTTAGATAAAATTCTCAGAAAGTATAAAGCCAGAATGATGGACAATAGCTCTTCAAAGACTGTTTTTGTCAAAGACTTTTAACTCTTGAATATTTCTAAGAATAAAGTCACTGTGATTAAGGAATTCTTTTTGCCTAAGTTAGTGTTTTTGCTTTTCTAGCATGTCATCCCCTAAGGTGCGAAACTGGAATTACAGGTTTTGTAGGGGTTTTGTCATGATGCTCAACAGTTTCTGACCTCCATGTAGCACTAAACCGGTATTTTTGTGATAATGATCCCTTCTTAGTTTCTCTGTATAAATATTGGCATTTTCCACTGCTGTTTTGCATTATTTATAGTTTATCACTTTCTTTTTTCCCCATGCTGGACAAAATTAGCCAAAGTTAATATATTTTTGCTCTAGAAGCAAACAATCTTAATCTTCTAATAAATTATATCCTTAAATTATTAAAGATTATTAAATAAATCTTCTTTTTAATTACCTTTTTTTGCTTCCATATTGTCTTCCAAATCAGCTGTGCTCATCTTCAGCTTTGTGAAAATATTTCTTTCAAAAACTAAGCATACATATTGCTGTTCAGTCTTTTCCTTCATTACCTGCATGTATGTCAAGAGGCTTACCCAATCAATAATAAACAAGTTTAAGCCAAAATAAAGAGTTCCTAAATCATTCCAGTCATTAAGCAATTTTTGTCCACCATTCTTTTATCCAAAGTTAAATTATCTTTTTCTGGATTTAATGTATTTTATGTCTCAGTCATTTAGAAAATTGTCTATTTAGCACCTGAAGAAGGTCTGGGGTCCAGCCTCATGCTGTTTCCAACAAACATCACCTCTAACCCATCACCTCATAAAGAACAATTTTAAAACAGCTGGATTTTTCCCCCCCCTGTAACTATCTTGAAAGTTGTTCAGGGCTTCTCTCTACTAGTTACAGCTGTGCTTTAGATTTCCAGTCTGTATTTATGCCTGCTTTCCTTATCATAGCTTAGGTTTCTCCCATGATGGAGCTTTTTCTCTTTGTGTCTTTAATGGAAAACTTAAGTTTTAAGAAAGATAATCATGTCTTAAGAGCCTTTCTCTGTATCATGATTAATTAATCCCTCTTAAATAGAGCTGAAAATGAAATTCATGTAAAATTATCTTAATACTTTGCCATATCTAACAAAATACAGGCATTGGTACACTTTAAGGTGTTTCCCAGTTTTGAAGTTGTATCAGAGTTATTCTGTAACAAGATTGTCTATCCATATAATTCTGTCACAACCATCTTTTCTACCATACTCAGTTGGTGAATTATTAATAATTTTGAATTGCTGGACTTCATTAATGTCACAGAATCACATGGTAGTTGAGGTCAGAAGGAATCTGTGACGATCACCTTGTTCAATCACTCCTCTCAAAGCAGCATCACCAAAACCAGATTTCCTAGGACCATGCCCTCTTGAGTTTTAACCATCTGTGGGGATGGAGACTCCACAACCTTCCTGGGCAACTTGCTCCAGTGTTTCAATTTCTTTTACGCAAGTCTCCCAAACTGAAATTCTCCACAATGATCCTTCTTCTCTCCCTCCCCCACATGCATCACAGAAAAACTCAGAATGCAAATACTTCTGTGTCTCTCAGTCACAGATTTCAGAAAACAGAGCCATGCCTCTTGATTTTCAGTATCTTTTGGTTCTGGGGTACCAACAACTCCTTCACAGCATCTTCCTATTTTATTTTATTTTATTTTATTTTATTTTATTTTATTTTATTTTATTTTATTTTATTTTATTTTATTTTATTTCATTTTATTATTTTACTTTATTGTCTTTTATTATATTTTATTTAGTATTTAAATGATGGATTTAACTTGTTTCAATCGTGTATAATTCCTTCTGTTAAATGGGAATTCCCAGGCCTTCTTGCTTGTTACCTCTAACCAACACATACACAACTGTTGTAGTTTAAGACAACCTGCTCTAAAAAGACTCACTCCCATGATCAAGAGAGAGTGAAACATGCAAAGAGCCCTATGGGTTGAGATAAGGAGAGTTTAATAGGATAATACAATGTACAATTACCTTAGGTTATTTCAGAAAAGCAAAAGCAGAAGCAACAGCAGAAACAAGCCAGCCATAAAATGACCCTCCTCACCCTCCAAGTCTGCAGACAGCCCAGTGGAAAAGACCAACACACCTAAACGAGAAACAGGAAGCCTCTCATGTTATAATCTGAACTACAAGCCTCGTCATACTTTGCTCCAGCCAGCGCTTCTGTTACAAAGCTGGCATGATGTCAACATGGTATTGAATGCTCATCAGCAGATTCAACTGAACCCATGGCAGCAACTGAAAAAAAAGTATGTTCTTTGTGCTTTGCTTTTTGTTCATGACATGCTGATTTGAACTACATTTTCTTTATTGATGCCTCTCCATTCCGTAATTGTTTTCACAATTTTTCCATCACTCAAACAGAAGATGAGTTCACTCTCCTCCCTTTGAGGAGCTGTGTGCCATCTGAGATACACTGTCCTTTTTTGGGATCTTGACAGAGTTTGAGATTTTCAAAAGACTCCTTTCATTTCTCACTAGCTAACCATCCTCCAGTATGTTCTGTTTTTATCTTTCTATGATACCAGAAGATTGACTGCCAAGACCACTTCACTTTCTCCTTTATCTCTCTTCTTGGAACTCACTCTAGCTTACATATTCTATGGGATAATTGACTTCAGTGTATATCATGATCAGTAGAGACTTGCCAGACAACCTCATAATCCAGCCCAGTCTTGCAGTTACAATGGATCTTGTGATCAGACTGTGTATGCATGTAAACAGTGTAGATATTTACATAAAACCAGTGAGATGTAGATAAAATATTTCCTCTTCCGCAGAATTTTACAATGTACAACTATCAAAAGCATAGTTTCAAGCACCTGTTTTATGATATGCAGTAAAAGAAAGCTCAGTTATACAAAATATAATGGAAAAAAAATTACTTGTTTAATTTCCAGGGTTAGAAGAGGGCAAAATTCTTTTAACCTTAATTTTGAAAATAGAAAGATGACAAATGGGATCTTTTTGCCTTGAGAGAGCTGCAGTTTTTCTATTTGGGTTTTAAATTTTGCTGTTAAATTTGTTTACTGTGTTTTATGGAATATTTGTTAACCTCACCTATTTTATCTCAAAATTTCCTGCTGTCTTACCACTAGAGAGAGCTCCACTGATTCACCAGCCACAAGGCTATTAAAATCTGCTCAAAGTGGATACTCAATGGAAGGTCACTAGCATTTCATTTATTAGTGTTCCTAATGTTTAAAAGTTCAGTGAATGAAAAATCCTAGTAAATCACTCCTCAGATAAAGCTGGGAAAAGTTCCATTGGCAACATATTTACTGCCAGAATCCAATACACGTTTGGTCAGTTTTTTGAAAAGGACAATATGCAAGAATATAATATGGAAACTACTTTCAATAAAGAGAAGGGGAATGAACAAATAAAACCAAACCAAAGCCAACTAGACTTGTTTCAGGATAGGTGTAGTGTAGAAAAAAATATTTAAATACCTAAATACATATAATGACTATGCGTTTTAGAAGATATATACCAATTTCATATGACAATAATAATAATTAAAAAAATTTCATATGTCAATTAATAATAATAATAAATGTCTTCAAATGATGTTAAAATGCAAAAACCACATCAAAAAATCAAGAAATAAACAAAACCAAAAGTGTACAAAGTTCTAGAAATTCACAGGACTAAGGGTTGTCTGCATTCAGTAAGAGAACACAACATGGAAGGAGCAACCAGTGAACAAAAGATTTCTATAAGGTTAGGACCACTAAATTATATTATCCTACTGTAATTTCAGACAATAGCTAGGATATTTTGTATTTGTTTTCCACTCAATCCTGTTTGCCTGGCCTAAGAACTAAAGCAAATCTTGGAACACATAGTTCCCAGGTCTTAGCTGCAACCGAGTATTTCTGCAACGAGTTAGATAGCAGCTAACACTTGAATATTCAGCCTACATATCGCAGTAGATAAATTCTGCCCAAGACCACAACTCTCACATCTAATGAGGACTCTTTATTCTGATGATCCTCTGGCATATAGGCAAAGGCTTAAAACACATTACTTCAGCACCTAACTACAGTTTGAGCTTCAAAACTTTCCATTGATTTCCAAAGAATAAGGATGAAAACTCCTCTCTAAGAATGAAAAGTCCTCTCTAGGAGTTTTTCTCCTTGAGAAATTTCCTAGGAATTTCAGTCTTATTCTTTGTTGAATGAAGACATTTCCATGTAAATAAAGTAGATTTTTAACAAAAAATAAACAGACATTATGTGAGGCAGATTCTAGAACTTCCTTTTTCTCCTTTTTCTATGCTAGGTACTCAGTATGTGCTGGAAAGGTAAGAAGATGCCTCTTTTGGAGCACAAACCTACAACTCACACTCTGTTTCACAACAAATAAACTGCCTCTTGTTTCGCATTGCTTTTTAATTTGTGTTTTAGGGACAAAAATATTTCCTTGAAGCCAGAGAAATATCTTTGATTTTTTCATAACTTATCACAAAGAGGTCTGGATATTTTAGGACTGAAGCAGAAATGCACGATAACTCATGTATTCTGTAAGGCTTCTATCCATAAAGAAGAACCTGTCAGTCAGTAACGTAAGGGGACATGTTACAGTAAACTAATGACCATGAGTAGTCTTCTTGTGTGGCTACTCAATGTGTGCAGAACACTTCAGTGTAGTACTATACTAAAAGCATAAATTGCAACTCCCTGTGAATCTGTGGCTTTAACAGAGTGTTTTTAACAGAGAATATTTTCATAAGAAATTACTATGTAGTAGTAACATGGAAAAATTCTTCAGAGGCTATTTCTGTCTTCAAAAAGACAGGAAAGTTTGTATTCATGTGATTTTATATCAGTGTGATCGGTCACCCCAGTGTCACTTGTACTTTCAGTAAAAATTTCTCCATAGTTAGAGCAAGATTTATCTGACCTGTATTTGATCAGTGTAATCCTGTTGTTAAAGACCCTCAAAGAAGAGTTCATGAAAGCATGAAAGTGTTCATGCCAGTGCCTTGGCAATACCAAAATGCCATCCTAACAATCATCAAAACCAAGAGGGGAGGAACAATTGATCCTGAGAAAAATGAGCTACTTAGCTACATTTTCTGTTCGTAACACTTCTCAAAATGAAAAAAAAAAAAAAAAATTACAGATTTTGATGCCTGTGTGTTTAAGTGGTGAAATGACTTAGAGGGGAAAGAAAGAAATGATCTTGAGGTCTTCTCACTCTTTCAAGGTTATAGTTCAGAAGTCATTATTAGCCTGAAAATATATAGAAAATGAATTTTTATTTTAAGGTAAAACAGTGGCCAGCAGGATGCTAATTCCAAAACATTTTCTCTTCTATGATCAGACTTTTCTGTCTTTTACCCAAGGGAACTGGAGTGGGAGATTAAACTCTGGTTAACTCCTTGCTCCTTCTGTATTAGGTAATGAAGAGTGTTTTGCCATGCCTCCAATATTTGAGTCTTCAATGCAGACTACAGGTACTGATTATTACATACACAAAGTTTCAAAGCTTTCTCATTGCCATTCACACACTTGTTCCCATTTTCCTGCAACTATGTTAAGATTGTATCTAACTCAAGTTTGGAAAACTGCAAAGTATCAGTAGGCTCTGAGTATCTACATCAAAGTAAGACCATGTTTATTATTTTTGTTATATGACATTACCCAAATGCTCTAAATCCAGACTAAATTATTACAATGCTAGACAATACACAAACATTCCCTGCCCCAAGGAACTTACATGACAGGAACACAAACAGGAAAAATACCGATAAGGATTAGATAAGGATTACTTCTTTCTTTCTGGGCATTCAGCTATGTGGTTGAAGAACTCATAAACTATGAGTTTTGAATGAAATTTATGTCCCAGGTTGCTCACACTGTCATTTTTCTTCTTCCCCATTACTCATTTGTTATAAATGGTATAATGACATTCCTGGAATTGCCAGGGAATTATCTTTGAAGCAATATTTATGACCCCTTTTTTCAGTCTTCAGAAACATACGCAAGAGAGATGTAATCAAACTCATAAAAATACTTTAATTGTACTTCCATTTAAATGACCTTTGAGATCTTCAAAACGAGGTCCAGGTGTTTGCACACTATTGGATCTTTTTGCAACATACACCATGAGAAGCTTGTCAGGTGTATGTTATGGGCTTTTTATTTTAAAGTGCTTCTCACAGTAGTAGGTTTGTGCTTTACAAAAGACAAATTACTTGGTGTTAGAAAAAGAAGACCCAGGCAACTGGGAGTTGTAGAAAAGATTTTTGTTGTTTAAAAAGGACACTCAGTTGTAACTAAAACATTTCTTTTCTGAAAGGGAGTGCAAACAAAGAAGTAATTTTAAAGGGCAAAATTTACCAGAATCACAAAACAAGAGCTAATGAAAAAGCTATATTAAATACAATGAGGTTTTTTGAATCAATGACTGTTTCTTTTGTTTCCTTGACCCTTTTTCTCCTCTTTACAGACTTGGGCTGCATAGAATGGCTGGATTTCTCTTGAAACAACAACAGAAACATTCCGCCAAACAACAAAGTAAAATAGAACTTCCATAAGACTTTTGTAATTCAAAGCAATACTTCCCTGTGACAGGTGGATAAGCCTCATCTTTTTTCCTCAGGCAGATTTCAGACTTCTCTGGAGCAATTTTGGCAAAAAAATGCTACCTTATATCATGCCTGATCCAAGACTTGCAGCCTAAGGTGAATGGCCACAGACTAAGGTGAATAGCCACCTTCCTAAATAAAACAACTCTGGGATAAAAACTTGAATAATGGAAGTCTCTGCTCTGTATCTACATTGGTTAACTGTTGGTTTGCTCTTGGCTCTATTCTGGACTGCTCCAACCAACTCTCCTGAAAATAATACCCAAGCAGACATCAGTGGTTATTTGATCTCAAGTAGTCTGGAGAAAAGAAGGCTCTGAGGTGACCTGCTTGTGGCTTTCCAGTATCTGAAGGGAGCCTACAAGAAAGCTGGGGAGGGACTTTTTAGGATATCAGGTAGTGATAGGACTAGGGGGAATGGAATAAAGCTGGAAGTGGGGAGATTCAGGCTGGACGTGAGGAAGAAGTTCTTCCCCATGAGAGTGGTGAGAGCCTGGAATGGGTTGTCCAGGGATGTGGTTGAGGCCCCATCCCTGGAGGTGTTTGCAGCCAGGCTGGATGAGGCTCTGGCCAGCCTGATGTAGTGTGAGGTGTCCTTGCCTGTGGCAGGGGGGTTGGAACTAGATGATCCTTGTGGTCCCTTCCAACCCTGACTGATTCTATGATTCTATACCTCTCAAAAAGCAATGCAGGATAAGTCTATCTCATATGTGGCTCTGTCAAGCCACAGCTGTTCTTTAGCTTCATCCTAGGAAACTTTGCACCCTTAGTAACCTTCAAATGCCCTCGTGCCACATCCCACAGCATACAACATAGTTTCTTCAGTTTTCATCTGTGGGAATGTTAGCTTCTTTGCTGAGCTTTTCTTCACAGGAAGAGTAATTGTCCAGTGGAATGGGCTACCCAGGGAGGTGGTAGAGTCACTGTCCCTGAAGGTGTCCAAAAAAAAGATTGGATGTGACACTAGGAGCCATGGTTTAGTTGCTGTGAGGTGTTAGGTAATAGATAATAGGTTGGACGTGATGATCTCTGAGGTCTTTTCCAACCTGGTTGATTCTGTGATTCAGTGAAAGCTCTTGCACTGTAAAATACTTTGTCAAGACATACAAAACACATGAATTAGTGCCAGACCAATAGAAACAACACAGTGGGCCTAGAGAACTCCAGAACAGAGTGCTCCATGCTGTGGACAAAACACATTTGCTCATCCTAAGTACTCTAGTTGCAAGATTCTGTTTGCCTGCAGGGATAAGCATTGGTCCCTTGTCTTCCTCTGTTTATCAGTATTGATCTAACCAGACTGTCCCATGGACTAAGTTCTTGAGTTTTGAATATTGTTGGTAAAGAATATACTGAACTGCTGCAAAAATGTAGGAAAAAGGCCCAAGCTGATAGGACTTGTTCTATGTAGGAAGCAGGTAGGGCAGAATCATTGAAGGGCAAGAATACAGCATTTAGACAATGTGCGCAGAACAGATGACTTCTACTAGCAAGCAGGAAAAGCATTCAGAATAAGGTCTGTGCCATTACTGCATGACTGCTTTTTTTTTTTTTTTGTGGATTCTGTGTATTTATGTTTTTGTTTTCTTCCAATTTAAAAGAAAAGTGGGCAAGCTACTCAGTCACATCATACAACTATTCCTGTCTAATAAAAGCACTGCACAGTATCCTTATGCTTTTATAATGAGTGCACCATTTCTGAGAATTATGAAATTATCACTTCAACAAAATGCAATATTGCTGCAATGAAAAGTTTGTAAGAATGATAGTTCACTCTGAAATTAATGCAGATGGCTTTTGTGTTCGTTATGGAGATTTTTCTATATATCTTAATTCATATATCAAACTTTGGTAATTGATGCGTCCATCAGGCATTCCTCAGTGCTTTTCAAACCTTTAGAGTAGTCTAACTACATTGCTGAATTAAGATTTGGAAGTCATTAGAGTGGGAACATGTAGGGAAAGCACACATTTAGAACTATAATGAGAGTAAAGGAGTGTTATAAGTCAAGTATAAATACGTACAATTTATTAGAAATAATAAAACATACACAGCAAAAGTACAGATCATAACAACAGTTAGGGGATTATGACTAAAACAAAAGATCTCTTTTAGCTTTATGGCAAAAGAGAATAATATTCAAATTGTAATTAGAAAGTGGGGAATTTCCATACTGTCATGGTAGGATTTTCTAGAGTGGATCTATACCTGCTATTGACCAATTGGAAGTAGTTCATCAACAGCAGCATTTGGTAATTCATAACCATTGGAAAAAACCCACCTCTCCTTATGTGAGACAATAATTCTGACACCACATGTGCTGGACTGCAAATTTGTAGTTTGTGAGTAAAGCAGTAACACCTACCTTCCTCACCCTAGAGAGACAATCCTAACTCCATAGCTAAGACATCAGTATCATTAATTCACTCATAGACATACCTAAGCAAACTTTTACTAGCTGGTTAGCATATTGTGATAGTATGGAGCTCAGCTCTGGCTGTAAAACTTGACCAAAAGCCTGCATAAATAGCCACAGACTGCAGTGTAGTCATTTTGTGACAACTGCAAGACAAACAAAAGAGGAACTACAAATTCCATTTTTACAGGCAGACATTTTAAAATGCACGCAACCATATAAAGATGCAATTATCTAATGCAATGAGGCAGTTAGTGGGGTTTTCACAGGCATCTACATACCTAACTTCCATTTCTTAAAATTCCTTGGAATTGCAATGTTTAGCCATCTGTATCATGACAGTTTCAGAGATTTAGTGTGCAGAGTTTGAAGTGCCTGGAAATGGTCTTATGTCTGTTAGAGTAGTTTCTTACAAGATTCTGGCTTATCCAACTAGTACCCTGGTAATGATTTATGATTTCAGTTTGGGGGTTAGGTAAGTCCAGGGACCATTACTGATGGGCAGTTTGCAAACATCTACTCTGCCTGGAAGCAAAACCATCGTATTAGCATAGATACGGGTGTTCCATGCCAGAGGGTCTCAGTTCCCAGGAACTCACCTGGCCACCTTTAATTTGCTTAGATAGCCATAATATAGGTGAACTTGTGCAAAGGGTCACCTAGGAAGTCTGTCACCGAGGCAGTGACTCTGCCATATCTTAAAATGCCTAACTCGAAAATATAAAAGGTGCAATAAAAATCACAGCAAAACTTGTTTCCAAAAGCATGGCTTTTTTTTTTTTTTTTTTTTTTTTCATGCTAGAAGGCATTCTCCTGCCAATAGAATAAGACAGAAAATGTGGACAATACAAGCGCTGCAGAAGACATACACGGAAAGATCCTGTGATTAACAGAGAAACATTGCTCAAAGAAATTTCAAAATAACATTTCTACAGGGGTACTTATCACAGTCAAGGATGATAGAATGAAACTAGACTATGTTGGAATCTATTTATTTAAGTGCCTGCAGTTATCATTTCAAGGCAAATGAAGCAATAATAAATACAGAGCATTTGAAAGAAAGATAATCTTTATCCACCATATTTTAATAAACAGTAATCATAAAAATCAATGCAGGCACATTGGAACAGTTTTCCTATTAGTTTTCCTATTACTGTTCTCCATTTCTCTTATTTCAACACATTTTTCTATCTAATACTTGATGGAATGATCTGTGGTTCCTACTGTTTTGACATCTGAACTTCTGTCTTTATTTTTCTTTCAAAAGCTGGGTTTTAAACACAAAAATGAATACCCTACCTGCAGTAATAATGCTACCAGTCATAACCTGCAGCAAACGGTATGTCTCTTAATTTATTTTCCTTTTGCAAACAATAGGTCAGAACTGCTTCTTGCTAATTTTAATCAGTATTGGGGTGTCTGAGAAGGATGACACTTCCCACCATTAACTTTGGGAAGGAGAAGTTTATTTTAAAAGTATACTCTTCCTGCACTCAGTTTAAAAAACACTGCAAGGAGAGCAAAAAGTCAAGTTGTATATACATTTACCAAAAATATGAGTGTTTCTTTAGGCAATAAAAAGAAATTGTAGCAAAGTCAATATTTACTGTAAAGTACAAATACTTCTCTATCCCACAAATATGATTGTGTCAGATTAACCACAGAAATTTAAGCATAATACAAATATTCAGTGATGATGAAAACCCCAAAATCTGATTCTATTTTAATGAACATTTGTTATATCTTTGTAGGAATGAGGAAGAAAAATTTGGCTGCTGAGTAGAAAAGAAAAAAATAGAGTAAAATTATTTACAGTGATTTTTAATCAAATAGGTTTCTGGTTTCAAAGAGTGAACCAGGTATCTCCAGAAGCAGTTTGTTGCATCCTAAGGTAGATGCAACAAACAATAAGACCAGAATGAGAAAAACAAAGAAAGTTTGATGGGCAACTACAGGATGTTGATGCAGTGGAAATATTAAGAATGGATGGACACGAACACTGACTTTTTGTAGAGAAGCAACTACACGTGTCATAATACCCAAAGTGCTGCTAATGTACCTGTTTGATACTGTGTCCAGTTACGGGCTACTGTGTCCAGTTTTGGGTTACTGAGTCCAATTCTGGGCTCCTCAATTTAAGAAGGACATTGAGATACTTGAACGTGTCCAGAGAAGGGCAACAAGGCTGGTGAGATGTCTCGAGCCCAAGCCCAATGAGGAGAGGTTGAGGGAGCTGGTGGTGTTTAGCCTGGAGAAGAGGAGGCTCAGGGGAGACCTTATTGCTCTCTACAATTACCTGAAAGGAGGTTGTAGCCCAGTGGGAGCAGGTCTGTTCTCCCATGCAACCAGCACCAGAACAAGAGGACACAGTCCCAAGCTGTGCAAGGGAAAGTTTAGGCTGGAGGTGAGGAGAAAGTTCTTCCCAGAAAGAGTGATCTGCCATTGGAATGTGCTGCCCAGGGAGGTGGTGGAGTCACCGTCCCTGGAGATGTTCAATAAAAGATTGGATGTAGCACTTGGAGCCATGGTTTAGTTGTCAGGAGGTGTTAGGTACTAAGTAATACGTTAGACTTGACGATCTCTGAGGCCTTTTCCAACCTGGTTGATTCTGGATTTTTATTTTTTTTTTTCCTTTTTAACTCCCCTAAGTTATGTGAATGTAGAAAAAATGAAGCACAACATGAATTTGAGTACCCCCAGAATATGATATAGTTTAGAATAGTGATACAGTTCTCTCGCAAACACTTAGTTTCAAAAGATCTAGAGAAGGACGACACAAACGAGACCCACTGTAGGCAGTCATCAGTGCAGAAGTTTTGAGTTTCATATGTCTTTATAGCTGCATCAGCTTCAACCTCTGTATGTTCGTTTGTGCTCTGTGTTGATATTTCAGCAAATGATGTGTATCACAGCTGTGGTAGGCAGATTCTTACATATAAATTAACACTCTTAATGTCAAGTAGTCAAGGTTCAGTGCTGACCATCATTTCATATTATGTCATGTAAAGACTTCAAATATCATGTCCCTATGTTACCTGTTTTTACCGACAACCAAGCATCCTAAGCGTTGCAGCGTTTTGTCAGGTCAGCAGATTCGAGGCCATCCATCATAGCTGCTATTTCTGTCATACACATTTAATTTCAGCATCAGCCAACAGTCTGCAGTCTTGGTTACTGATCGGTATCATCACAACTGTCAGATGGGGAGTGGATTTTTTTCTCTCCAAAAGTTGGTTAATGTAATGTTTCACACAGACAGTTTCCTTAACAAGGTTTCTACAGCATGTTTGATATTTGAGTATGGGAATGTTTCCAGCATGATCTTTCATAATAAGTTTACATTTTTAACATCTTTGTGAACATTTTAAACATCAATATTGGTTGTTCCAAGGATGTTTCTTTTCTCCTTCTTAAGAGTCACAATCCAAAAAACCGAGCTTCTGGAAATCAAGAGAAGGGGTTGAAGAGATTCTGCAATCTTAAACACAAATGATTTCAGAGGTATCTATATAAAAAAGGAAATTCCACTGAAATATTGGTATGACAAATGATTTTGATTTTGAAGTTGTTGTAGTAGGTTTTTTTTTTAAGTGGCTCTGTGAAGATGAATGACAGCGATTTAGGAAAGTACCTAAGCAAAATTTAAATCCCATTGATCTCAGATTGTGATCTAGCAACCTCCTTGAGTAGGGTAGAAACAGTCTCATTATCAACTCAGTCTCATGAACTGCTGCTGCTTCTTTTTTTTCAGAGGCATCTCTTTACAAAGGCCTGCTCTTCAAACTCTTTAAAACACTCAAATTAAATTTTAAAAAGGTGGTCTGAATCAGACCACAGGTCATCTGGATCTCTTTAAAGAGTTGGCTCAGATTTAAAGTTCCAAAACCTAAAATTCACGGATTCCAGCACTGTGGAAGGATACTGAGAACTGTTGTGCAGTTCTGCACAAAGACAAATAGTGCCAGGGGCTAAGGAACTCTGTACACAGTAGTGTGCTCATGATGTGCAGACACAAAGGCCAAAAGTCAGAATCCTTATACATTAAAAACACTACTTAATATTAATATATAAAATATATATAAATATAAAAAAATATAAAAATACTATTTATTTTACTTGTGATTTTACTATTTATACTTGTGATTTAAATAAGTCTAATAATTTTTTAAAGATTTTTTTTTAACACTCACAACTCATTTTTTCCTCTCTTCTTTTCTCTTCATATAATTACATTATTCTAGGTGAAAATTTATTGAAAGAAATAATCAATTTCAGTATCAATTTCAAAATAAAGAGTTTCAAAATCTGAAATACTAATTTGAGTTATTGTCACAGTTTCACATTAAACAGTGTGATTACCCACACCTGAAAAACCTGCATGTATGTATGTGCATGTGTGTATACACGCAGACATGAACTGAATGTTCAATATCATAGAATCATAGAATCATGGAATCATAGAATCAGTGAGGGTTGGAAGGGACCACAAGGATCATCTAGTTCCAACCCCCCTGCCATGGGCAGGGACACCTCACACTACATCAGGCTGGCCAGAGCCTCATCCAGCCTGGCCTTAAACACCTCCAGGGATGGGACCCCAACCACCTCCCTGGACAACCCATTCCAGGCTCTCACCACTCTCATGGGGAAGAACTTCTTCCTCACGTCCAGCCTGAATCTCCCCACTTCCAGTGTAGTGTATCTTTGAAATTCAAAGCAAAGAAGAAAAGGTACACATGGTGAATACCAAAGATCTGATTTATTAACCAAGGCTAAGGCAAAAAATATTAAAAAGATGACCAGACATATTTATTTATTTATTGTACATATTGATCTCAGAAATTATTGGTCTTTTTCTTTTTCAAATAATATAATATAATTTTGTAATGTAATAATAAAATTTTCCATTTTCTTATGTTCCTCATTACAATCTCAGAAAAACTGAGAATGAAAAATTAAGTTTCATAATAGGCAACTGTTATTTTTCAGTCAAATGACTGAACTGTGATATTTGCCCATTAAAAAAAATCATTACTACAAGCTGAAAATGAAAAAAGCTAGACAAATAAAATGAAATAGTTCCAGATCCTGAGTTTTTCTTACCCTGGATTCACTTTTCCAACATACTAAAATATAAACCACTAAAAAAAAAAAAAAAGGTAAAAAAAAAAAGGTAAAAATTCCCTGAATACTTTCTTCACAGTTACTTCTAATGCAACAATAATTAACTTTAAAATAATGGTACATTAGTTTATTGCCATACTGCAATGGAATTTCCATGGATGCACATATAATGTGGATATTAATAATACGTTAGTTCATCATGATTAATCTTTTAACAATTACTATGAAGTGAATGAATGAATGAGTGATTAGTCATTTATTAGCAAAGGAAGATGTGCAATTATGTCCTTTCTGTACTAAACACATTTTGTCAAATGACTTTTTTTTTCCTTTTCTGCAGTAACAAAACAGATAATGGGGAAAGGTTAATGTTATGAATACTTTTTCAATTTCAGATCATTTAGGTCTAAGATGTATTGACACATATAAGAACACTATGAGAGTTGTCACTTGTTTTAATTAGAAAGCATGGCTATTCATGTAAAATAGGATGGAATCAATAGAGGGTGAAAAACATACTTTTATACATTAAACTGAATAATTTAATCTGCTTTTTTTTCTCCCCCAAGAATAGTTGCAAAAGGGTTGAACTCAGAAAACATGACAAATTAGATATTGTAAGCAGTGCATATTTGTTGGTTCTGAAATTAGTCACCCCAAACCTGAATTGTTTTACAGTAGTTAGTAAATCCAAGTCATCTAATTAATTGTTCTAATTATCTAATATAGGCAGGACCATAAAAGGATACAGGTGAATAATGTAATATTTAGTCAGAATGTAGGCTTTCACGTTCCAACTTGAATTATGGAAATATTGTGGAATATGTGCAGTATGACATGAAGGATACATCCTAAGCTTCACATTGTTCCATTGATGCTACTTTTTTATTGGAAGAAGTTGAATCCTAAGAGAACTGACCTCTGTGAATTACCTTAGTTGTGGGAATGCATTTCTACACCACTGCCTTCAGTGTTTTCCTGCTCTGGAAGTATCTAGCCTACTTTTCAGTATAGTTTGAGCAGAAATTACTCCAGTGCTGTTCTCTTCACCTCTTCCATTGTCAACTGTGTCTCACTGAGAACAGAGTTTTTGAATATAAATGGCTAATTAATTTTTTGGGGTTTTTTTCTTTTTTTTAATCTCAATTTCATATGCATGCAGATATTATAATTATAAAAATCAGAATTAGTTTCTTTGCTTTTAATGATTGATAAGTCACAAAAAAAAGGAAAAAAAATCTTCCAGAAATTAGGTTTGACCATAGAATTTCAAGGTCAGTAAGAAAAAATATATCATAGTGATCACAAGTATTTGAAGACCAGCTTTTATAAATGTTTCAGTTCTGCATGCTTTTTGATACCTACACAATGATAGTAATCTTGTGCAGGGCACTATAATAAACATCTTTATTGTCACATTTGTCTCCTTCAGCTTTTATAGGAAACAATTTTCATATTATTTACGGGTGGATTATTAATATCTGCATTAATATATTTTGGTCTTATTTAAATAAATTGAGTATTACAGTTAAATTTTCTAACAATGACACAAATCCCCAGTGAACAGAGAAATATATTGACATTGACCTCAATGCTCAGAGTGTAACAATACAGTCCATAAAGAGTTGAAACCAAAAATCTATCAATTGTTTCTTTCCTATTTATTGTTGCTCTAGGGTGTATCCCATCTGGTCCATATTTAGATGAATGATTATGTATGTCATTCTGTAGTATAGGAAAAATAAATAAATTCATCAGACGTTTGCTTTCCAAAGAAGAATTACAGTTCTCAGAAATGGCCAGGTAAAAACTACATGTTAGAAGAAATGTATGTAGTATTTTATTTTCTGAAGTGTTTAACATGTTCAGTTTCATCTCAATAAAAGCCAGAAAAATAGCAACGATAAAAAAAGACCATAGATGGAAAAGGAGCCTGATGTATCTAGTATGTATATTAGACTAGTATTGAATTTTCTTCAACAGCATTAATCCACTTCTGACAGATGAAGTATCATGCTATCAATAAAAGCACAATTACTATTAATAATACTAGAGCAAATTCCATCCAAAGGTCTCACATGAGCATCATTATTGGCAATTTATAAAACTGCAGACCAAGCTTTACTTAGAAGCCAAATTTTCAAAATAATTTCCTGTTTACTTGGCAATAATTTTTTATGACTGGTAGCAAAACCCAATGCACACCTTACCTAGAAATCAGTACAGAAAGAACTGCAGAATAAGCCTGCTTGCATATGAAATTCTGCCTGAAATTTTGGGACTCTACTTTCCAGCTCAAGTTTGTGGGACATTTAGTTATCATGCATAATATACGTTTCAGGAGCAAAGTTATCTGGGACAATCGGGAACGTGCTAAGGATAGCCAGAATAATTGGGGAATGCTGAGCAAATGGGAGAGTCAGCTATTAACACTAGTTTGCTTCAGGTGTCTCTGTGAAGGTTTTAAGTACTGTCCTTGAGTACTGATAGGAACAGAAGCACAAGATGGTCTACATCTTGTGGACAGTCCAGATCTTTTCCATACACTGATGATCTCGTCTGATCTTGTCTAAGACAGCACTGATCCAGAAGCAGTCAGCAGAGCTCAAATTTTGTTTTTCATTGATGTAGATATATTGTGGGATTTGCCTTGGTGGCAAGGACTAAAACAGTAGTATGAGGCAAGTCTCTAGTGCCTCTGTGCAATGTCCAGCACTGTATGTCCTTCTCCAAGAAGATTTTTCAAATTTCCCAGGGAAATTGGCAGCTAGTTCTTGGAGATGATAAAGCATGAGTTGACAAACTCATTGGTATTTGGGAGAAAAAGGTATTCAGGAAGGATATCTGTCTTACACAGACTATCATCATTTCAGTCAAACTTCTGGAGTTCTGATTGAATGGAGAGAGCACTGAGACAGCTCTGTCTTGAATTTGAGGTTCTTCTCTGCCAATGCTCCTATTTCATGGTGTGCAGATTGTGATCAGGTTTACACCAGCAATTTTGAAGTTTTCTCTCTGCTGATACCTGAATTCTGTCGAAAACTTAAATGAGTTTTCACCGTAATCACATAAAACCTGAGGATTTAGGATTTTCAAAGGCAAGAAAAGGGGCTATATTAGGAATACGTAGCAAAAATCTAAGACAAACTTTTCATGTGAGTGGGATGTCCTAGTTCTATCTGTGTTACTATAGCAACCAGCTAATTATTCCCTCTCCTCCTCCCCACCCTTGTGCACAGGGAAATGTTCTTTCTTTTTGCATATAGAATCTATCCACCATCCAAGACCTATGGAAAGGTAAAGTAATTGTTTGGAAGTGCCAACTTCTTGTTTAGAACTATTTTTGCAAACAGAAGTTTCACTTAGATCATCATAAAGCACATCCAAGTGTTTGCAGATAAAATAGTCTAATCAGTCTGGTTTTGAGGCAGAAGGCCCAAATGCTTTTAAGACGTTGCCTGAACTGGTACTGGCAATGACAGTGATGCACCTCCTAGTTTTCCACAGAGCTTAATTTTGCATCATATTTTCAAAATCATCAGGATTTTAGGTTGTTTTTAGGTGTAATAAAAAAAAAACCCACTGCTTATTTCTAACTTAATTTTTTAAAAGGCTTTAGAGTTTGTTCATTTAATTCCTCACTCTTCTAGGGAAAAAACACACTTCACCCCTCTTACTCCCTGGTGTGAATTTAACGGTGGAAAGAGAAGGTGCTAGCAGATTCACTGTTCCCTAGCAATTAGCTGCCTTTTCAGTTATTTGCAGAGCAGCTCTGCCTGATGCAGTGTAGCAGGCTACCTGTTATGGTAGCAGAATCTACATGGCACAGCTTTTGGCCCTGCTGCTTTGCACTCTTCAAAACTCTCTTGAGAAAAGAGTGCAGATGTTCTTAATGAGATATGTTTGGCATCCTGTGTATACACGAGGATGCAGAAAACTATGCAGTTTCCTGCTATCAATCAACAGGCAGCCTTGATAAAACTACTGCAGAGAGATTGGCTTGCTGAGGCCTGCTGAATGTCATGGGAGTCCAGGCCATTTTACCACTGACTCATTGTGAGCCTGCCTTTAGAGGTCTTTTGGGACAAGATTGCTTTTTTAATTTAATTTTAGTTAGCAGTTAAAGTTTGTGAATATGACCAGATTTCCTCTTGATCAGCTTCTTGGTGGCCAATGTTAATTTGCTCTTCCTAAATATCAGCACTGCAAAATGTGCTGAATAAAGTTTAGAATTACACCTACTTAGACGAAATTAGAATTTGGTTTAAAATGTAATCATGTTCATGAAAAATTTCAAAATTATCTGACAGAAAGGAGGGACAGTTGTTATAGTTGTTTAATTGGAAGTCCATATGCTTGCCTGACAGATACATGAGGAAAAAGAGAGAGAGCCTGATTGAGAAATTTCAATTTTTTTTCTCTTTCCAGGCTCCCACTGGAAGAAGAGAGGGCAAGGGAATAGAAGCATGGCCAACAGATTGAGAGAGGTGTTTCTGCCATTCTATGCTGCTCTGGTAAGACCACACTTGGAGTACTGTGTCCAGTTATGTGACCCCCCAACACAAGAGGGACATAGACCTGCTGCAGCAGGTCCAGAAGAAGACTGAAGATGGTCTCCTTGAAGACAGGCTGAAAGAGTTGGGGCTGTTGAGCCTGGGGAGGAGAAGGCTCCTGGAAGACCTTATAACTACATTTCAATATCTGAAGGGGACCTACAAGAAGGCTGGGAAAGGACTGTGTAGAAGGGCTTGTGATAATAGGATGAGGGACAATGGTTTTAAACTAGAGTAGGGTAGATTTAGATTGGACATAAGGAAGAAGTTCTTTAGAATAAGAGTGGTGAAATACTGGAACAGGTTGCCTGGGGATGTGGTTGATGTCCTGTGCTTGGAAATGTTCCAAGATCAGGCCCTGGGCATCCTAATTTAGTTGGAGGTGTCCCTGTTCACTGCAGGAAGGTCTGGACAAGATGGCCTTTGAGGATCATTTGTGACCCAGTACAATCTACAAATCTGTGAAGAGATATCCAGTATCTTATTTACATAAAAGACTGTTTGCTAGACAATATCCCTCCTCCTCGGATGTTGATGTGAAGTGAGAAAAGAATGCTTAATTGATTGGTTAACAGCCTTGTCTTTGCTCAGATGCCACTACCAAAACAGGAAGCTAGAGTATAAGTCGTGACAGAAAGGGCTAAGTCATCTTCCACTTGTTAAAAATGTCTAATATTTAGATGTACTTCCTTCTTCTTCTTCCTTTTTTTTTATTTCAAATTAAAATATTCAATCTTTCTATCTCCATCAGATGCCACAGAGTAATAGAGTGTCCTCATTTACCAGGCTGACCTGTCTGTTCCATGCAGGGCTCTAATTATATGACAGGGAGGGAGAAGAAAATTCCCTCCTTAGAAATTTACTTCAGATTTTTAAAATTTTACTTCACAGATCTTTTTTATAATAAATTCCTGTGGTTTTGCAGGGTGAGATGATGCTTAGCTTAAGAATCTCATGCTAAGTTAGTGACATTTCCTTGAAGTTGTCTGCCTCCCTGCACAGATAATGAAACACTTCATCAGCTTCCCCACAGGAAACTGATCTTAACTTTTAACCTTTTTTTTCTTTCTTTCTTTTTTCTTTTTCTTTTCTTTTTTTTTCTCCTGCTAAGACAAAGCAAAAAAGAAAACATCTTTAAAGTGTTTATTCAATCAAACATTATCTTGCCATTCTGAAACCATTCACAGTATTTGGCTTCACAGAATCCAAATTTGAAAGAGAAAAGGGCCAGACAATGTTCAGGAAGGACAAGAAAACAATTGTCTCATACTCTATTTGTACATGGGTAAAAAATTATTTCAGTTCTGTTGCCAAATCACTTCCATGTTGAGTATATTGCTAACTCTGTAATAGTTTCAAGTATTGCTTTCAGCTAGTTCTTAAATATTTACAAGGGTATTGCTGTATCATTTCGAACTTCCTGATGTATATGGAACTCCATAAACAAATGGAACTTTTTGATGGGTAGGAAGAAGGTTACATACCTGTAGTATAAGATATATCTTTGGTATGTGACAATGTATTTGATGACATACAGATTCTATCAGCAAGAGTTCTATAATCAAAGTGTCTAAAAACATATTTCATTGGTCAGAGGAAACACTAGTTAGGTGAAGATGAGACATTAGTGATGAAGATGAGACTTTAGTGATAATGATGAGACTATCATTGTGGTTTCTTTTGACCTTAAAATACATCAATTCGAGGATTTATACAGACATAGGTAATTCAGAAAAGTTGAGAAACTACTCTCACTCAGATGAGAAGTAAACATTCAAATGTAATCTCAAGTACAGTTTAAATGACTTTAATTAAAAATCCTTTAGGTTGGTTTACTTTATACCTACCCTGAACTGAAGTTATTCCATGAAAGTGTAGGAAAGTGGCTATGAACAGACTTAAAGTTATCTTGATAAATTTCTCCTCCTCTTCCTCCCCTGATGCATCCTATTTGTTTTTCTCCAGCAGTATTATTGTTCACTGTTGAATTGATCTGGGTCTGTTTAGCCTGGAGAAGGGAAGACTGAGGGGCTCTCTTATCAAAGTCTTTAAATATCTAAAGAGCAGAAATCAGAGGATGGGGCTAGACACTTTTCAATGGTGCCCAGTGACAGGCAATGGGTGCAAACTGGACCTGTAATTCTGCACATTTGCTCTTTTAGATTTCTGGGACAGAGAGAAAATCAGACATGCAGTTTGAGCCTGCTAAGACTTAGGTGTTCTGTTTCCAAGTTTATGACATTCTTGTTGTTTATCTGGCTTTTGTTGTTATAGTCAGCTGCAACAGGCTTATTGAAAATCAGGGTATTGATCTCATTGATGACACATATGCAGTAACTGTATAGGATACATCTTTCTTTCCATAGTCTCATTTCTGGTTTTGAAGGCATATTTTGTTGTAACATTTGGAGTGTCATATCTAGCCTGATTTTTGATTTAATTTCTAAGTCTTGAACTGTTTTTATGATTAAAAAGTTTTTATGGTTTTTTTTGGGGTACTTTTTAATGCAATTTGGTCTCCGCATTTCCTTGATATCCCTCTTAAAAAAGACTTTCATATCTGTAGGTCAAACCCATCTTTCATCAACCTTTCATCGAATCATAGAATCAACCAGGTTGGAAAAGACTTCAGAGATCATCAAGTCCAACCTATCACCCAGCACCTCATGACTGACTAAACCACTTCCAATCCTTTTTTGAACACCTTCAGGGACAGTGACTCCACCACCTCCCTGGGCAGCACATTCCAATGGCCAACCACTCTTTCTGTGAAGAACTTTCTCCTCACCTCCAGCCTAAACTTCCCCTGGCGCAGCTTGAGACTGTGTCCTCTTGTTCTGGTGCTGGTTGCATGGGAGAAGAGACCAACCCCCACCTGCCTACAACCTCCTTTCAGGTAATTGTAGAGAGCAATAAGGTCACCCCTGACCCTCCTCTTCTGCAGGATAAACAACCCTGGCCCCCTCAGCCTCTCCTCATAGGGCTTGTGCTCCAGACCTCTCACCAGCCGTGTTGCCATTCTCTGGACACTTTCCAAAGCAATATCAAGTCTCTTCTCTGTTCTCATCCCTTAACTGTTCAGACCTGCTGGCTTTACCAAAATTTTATCGAACTTCATTTCAGAAATATCTCCAACTGAAATCCATATCTTGTTTTAACAGTCTGTTTTCATTTATCTTTCAACTGAATACAGAGATGAAATTGCGATTACTCTGTACACGCTCTGGACCAGCTCTTCTATCAAATGCTATTTAAGTTCACATTTGCATGTACAAAAAAAAAAAAAAAAAGATGTCTTGCTGATTCTGTTACTACCTGCTGAATAAATTTCCTATCTGAATAACTGATATCTGTTGATACCAATAACACTCCTTCTCCAGTATCTGCATGGGAAATTCATTTTTCCTGTAATTTGGCTATTGGAAATATATATATCTCCAGTGGCATTACAAAGGTCATCCAAATTTGCTTCTCCAAGTCTACAGCAAAAGCTCATCAGTATCTTGTAGAATGTCTTTGTAACTTTTGCTTAAGTAAACTTCGAATAAAATATGTATCTTACTCATACAATAAAATAATGATATTGAAACAGTAACTTAAATATTTATAAAGTGTTAAGTCATCTTGGAAGGCATGACACCTAATTCTGTCCAATTCAGTATTTATCCATAAACCAAGATGATATTCTATATATTTTAGAGCTGTGGGCCATGGAAAAGAGAAAACTGTCCTAATCTAAGGTTTTATAGTATTTGGAAGCCTGGAAAACATTTTAAGACAGACAGTACCTCTTGTCCTGTTAATAAGTACATAACTTTTGTGACAAATGCAGCAGTCTTTTATCTAATATGAATAGGAAATCACCAGAAAGATCCCAATGGAGCTCAGTGCGGACTCATCAAATGTGATGGGAACATATTTAGTGTCTTGTCAGCATTTTTAGATGTCATTTAAGTTTTCATGTGACCACCTTAGAAAACTATTGAGTCCATGAAGAGATTTTGATAATCATTGCCTTGTGCTTTGCTTACAGATTCAAGCAAAATACTTAATATTAGCATGGATTACACAAAACCATTATTATTTTATTTTATTTTGTAAAATAAAATGCACACCTTTCTTCCAATTTAATACATGCCAGTTAACAACAATGTCAATACTCTTACAGCAGAGCTTGCTAAACCGCTCTCCATCATTTTTCAACAGCCCTGGCTCACTGGAGAGGTCCCAGATGACTGGAAGATGGCCAGTGTGATGCTCATCCACAAGAAGGGCCAGAAGGAGGAGCCAGGGAATTACAGTGCCTGACCTCAGTGCCAGGCAAGACTATAGAGCAGGTCACCTTGAGTGGAATCACACAGCATCTACAGGATGGCCAAGGGATCAGGCCCAGCCAGCGCAGATTTAGGAGGGTCAGGTCCTGCCTGGGCAACCTGATCTCCTTCTATGACTTGCCTGGTGGATGTAGGAAAGGCTGTGGATGTAATTTACCTGGGCTTCAGCAAAGCCTTTGACACTGTCACCCATGGCAAACTCCTGGCCAAGCTGTCAGCCCATGGCTTGGACAGCAGCACTCTGTGCTGGGTTAAGAACTGGCTGGAGGGCCAGGCCCAGAGAGTGGTGGTGAATGGTGCCACCTCCAGCTGGCAGCCTGTCACTAGTGGTGTCCCCCAGGGATCACTGTTGGGCCTCATCCTGTTCAACATCTTTATTGATGATCTGGATGAGGGGATTGAGTCCATCATCAGTAAGTTTGAAGATGACACCAAGCTGGGGGCAGCTGTTGATCTGTGAGAGGGCAGGAGGGCTCTGCAGAGGGACCTTGACAGGCTGGTCAGATGGGCAGAGTCCAATGGGATGAGATTTAACAAGTCTAAGTGCAGGGTTCTACACTTTGGCCACAACAACCCCAAGCAGCACTACAGGCTGGGGACAGAGTGGGTGGAGAGCAGCCAGGCAGAAAGGGTACGGGTTGATAGTAGTCTGAACATAAGCCAGCAGTGTGCCCAGGTGGCTAAGAAGGCCAATGGCATCCTGGCCTGCATCAGAAATAGTGTGGCCAGCAAGAGCAGGGAAGTCATTCTGCCCCTGTACTCAGCACTGCTTAGGCCACACTTTGAGTCCTGTGTCCAGTTCTGGGCTCCTCAATTCAAGAAAGATGTTGAGTTGCTCGAATGTATCCAGAGAAGGGCAACAAAGCTGGTGAGGGGTCTGGAGCACAAGCCCTATGAGGAGAGGCTGAGGGAGCTGAGGTTGTTTAGCCTGGAGAAGAGGAGGCTCGGGAGAGACCTTATTGCCATCTACAACTGCCTGAAGGGAGGTTGTAGCCAGGTGGGGCTTGGTCTCTTCCCCCAGGCAAGCAGTGACAGAACAAGAGGACACAGTCTCAATCTGTGCCAGGGGAGGTTTAGGCTGGAGGCGTTAGGAGAAAATTCTTCACAGAAAGAGTGATTGGCCGTTGGAATGTGCTGCCCAGGGAGGTGGTGGAGTCACTGTCCCTGCAGGTGTTTAAAATCAAAGTGGATGAGGCAATTAGTGCCATAGTTTAGTTGATTAGATGGTGTTGGGTGATAGGTTGGGCTTGATGATCTTGAAGGTCTTTTCCAACCTGGTTAATTCTGTGATTCTCTATTGTCTTATTTTCACAAAAGTTTAAATGTTTCACAGCTGTTTAAATTAAGTCAGTTTACAGACAAAGTACAAACTTGCAAAGAGTCCGGCAACCTTTTTCCCTTTTCTTTCCATCTGCAGAAAACAAACCTTATGCTTAACAATTGAGTTTATTTTTTATTGCTGTGCCCACGGCAAAATCTCAGATTGGGGTTCACAATCTCAGAAGACAGACAGATTTAATATATTTGTCACTACCTTGACAGGGTGAAAATATTGCTTAAATTCAGGTGTAAGAGATGAGCCTTTGTGAAACAGATGTAATCCTCACGATGAAATATTTCTCAGGCACTCAGTCATCCATGTTATGATTAGAAGACATAAGCATTTGTTCTAGTTGGTCTAACCATAGCCACTACTTTTACTCAGATGCTTCTGTTTTCTTTATATTACTTGACCCAAAGTTATGTGGGTATTGTACCCTATTTACTGACTTCACTTATTTCTAAATGATTACAGTATTTTTCTCCAACATAAAAATGCACTTTAAAAGTCTGGAAATGGAAAGGATAAAATTCTTAACTAGAGTAAATAGCAGTAATAAAAATATAGCTGTAGGCTGATAAAATAGGAGTCTTTTTGAAGATCAAACATAGTGTCATGTTAGGAAGTATCAGGTGAGGTGTCCAGGGTTTCAGTCTAGAAGTACATCTGTAATTGTCTTTTGTCTTTATTTTCTAATTCATATTTAGGGGCTTTAAAGATCTGTTGTAACAGGACTCTTGTTACATTTAATAAGTGCCATGTTGATTGGCGTACTCTAAGTAGGCTTTTCAGTTTGCCTTTGGGGAAATTTAATATAAAAACATTCAACATTCTTTTATTAGTGTTTTTTACTATTCCCAGTCCCATCAGACCTTTGGTGCAAGCAGTGTATTATTGAAAAGCTTATCTGTAAGAAGTGAGCCAAGGGGAAATTCAGCCTTTATTAATATTGACATCATGTTCCTGCACAATAGCTGTCTAAAGAAACTTTTCAATTGGATTTCAACTGCTTTGATGCAGTATAAATGGAAACAACTGAATGCATGATTTAACACAGAACAGTGAAAAATGTTGCAGTCTATATGCTCTAACACAAGGCATGTGTTCAAAGGTACTACACGGTTGTATTCTGCAATCTTTCCAGTGAACTCTTAGTTAGGAAACAAGAAAAAAAATTCTTTAAGACAGACTTCATTTAAAATGATCTTTCATTTTTGGATTGTTAGCAAGGTCCTGTGGAAAGAGATAAACTCTGGGAACGTGGTGAAAGTATTCTGGTCCTGTCTCACTTAAAGATGAATGTGCAGCTTTGGGCTAATTGTTTAATGCACCAGGTATCCTGGTAAGACAAATATTTTATGGGATCTGGAGTTGGGAAGCCACGTTTTCTAGACTGGGATGTGCCAATGAAACTCTATTTTTGAGCAAAAATCCCTGAAAAGGACAAATATCTTTAAAAGAATCGGGGGAATGGAATCTATTTAACATTTTCTCGAAGCTGAATTATATATATGATTACAAATTATAGGTAGAATACATACTACAAGGATGAAGTTTTAGCAACAGTTTCATTTGAAAAGGACAACGGAAAGGGAGAAGAGTTGACAACACCTGACCAAGAAAAGGAAGAGATATTTCTGTAACTTTTTCATGATAGGTAAGAAAGATTGTTAAGAGTTAAAGCCACATTTCCTACACTGGGAAATGTGTGGGCATCATGACCTACAACTCTTCTGCTAAAGGTATGCCACCATTCAATAATGAATTTAAGATTTACTGAGCTGGAGATGGAGGATATAATAAAGTCTGACTCTTTAGACAGCTCACCAAAGCACTCATTCTGAAGAAGTGCTTGGCCTCCCAAAATCTGTAGCCATGTCGCTATTTCTCTTAGTTATTATCTAGTAACTATTTCCCTTAATAGATATTCTTCTTCATTTCAGGTTTGGGCCATATTAACTTGTGAAGTGTATTTTTTCTCTTTCTTTCCATTTCATG
The DNA here is from genome assembly GCF_027791375.1 of Indicator indicator. Lineage (NCBI taxonomy): Eukaryota > Metazoa > Chordata > Aves > Piciformes > Indicatoridae > Indicator > Indicator indicator. The sequence continues at coordinate 44,271,935 of NC_072010.1, forward strand.
AGGAAAACGGTGCTTGGAAATCTGTATTCCAAATAGGAGTTTTGCATTTTTCTTTTTTAGACTGACACCTCATCTGTTTTAGATTGCAACAGAGTAATCACAAATACTTTATCTCAAATGTTGCTGAACTTTTTCTTGTACAAAATGTGTTATATAGTCACTGCGGACTTCAGCTACGTGCCATAGGTGGAGATCAGGTAGATGGTGTTTTGGGTGTTTGCAGACACACAAGTAAGTTTTGATGGCTGAACCACATTATAAAATGTTTTCATTACAGCACTGACTCTTGAGGGAGGGCTGTTATTAGGTACCAAATACATTAAAAGGAAAGATTATTCTGTATGATTCACAGAGCTGAGTTTAGATGCTACTCCCTGCTCTCCTGCTTTATTTCTGTTTTGTCATTACAATAGCTTTTTCAGGTATCCAATAAGGTAGCCTCTGAGGTGTGGTTATCTCAGAACAGCCACATGTTTTGTTGAAAAAAAGGAGTACTTTGCGTTCTGAATTTCAAAATATTTAACAGATTATGCCATTGGGCCTAGGGGAAGTGGAGAAGACCCAATATGATAAGCAATCTTTTTCTGCCTTTTAACTTTTTTTTTTTTTCAGGCTAGTTAGGCTTACAAATCTCTGTGTATGTTTAAGTGAATGGAAAGTGCAAGAAGAGTAGCATTAAAATGAATAGGACATCAAGTCAGAGGCGTGTTGGTAACTGTAATTTATGCAACATCTACAATTTCCAGATATAAGACAGGTCACAGGGCAAGTAGAAAGAAATACTACGAAGACTGTGGGAGTAGTTCTGGTGTTAGTTCTCCTCGGCAGAAGTATTGTACTATTCTAGATGGATTACATAAATTAATATCAGACGAGAATGGGATTTGAAGAAACTCTTAGCCTACATGACAGAAAAAACCCAAGAGAAATAAAAATCAAATGAAAGACTGCTCACCTTTGTCTTCTAAATTTGATTTTGTTTTCACCTATGTAATACAAACAAAAGAAAAATAATCATCTTCAGTCCAGAATATCATATAGAGGATTGGGAAATTCGGAACTCTGCTCCAGCTCTGAGCACTGTTTGGCTTAAGCTGTCCATGAAGATTGTATTTGAACAGCAGTATCTTAGGGCCTATGCAATAAAACTTTTCACAGCTTTGGTTTCTTGATCAAAAAAAATTAGATGCCACTTGTAAGAAGAGGTGTAGGCGTTCATCTCTTCTTGGATCTTATTTCAGGCTTCTTAAGGTAACCATCTAAAATAATTTGAATGAATCATTTTTTGCAACTCCATTGTTTATAGAGGTAGCCTAGGTAACTGGCTTAGACTACGTGACTACATTTAGACAGTTGAAGAGATATGCCATGATAGATGCCTAATTTTTAGATGGCTAAAGATATATGATAGGAATATCTGACTAAATGCTTACCTAATCAGCAAGCTGGTGGGGAGAGGAATCTCCATGATGAAAAATTAAGACATGTTACTTTCAAATGCAGAACCTTGAAGCAAGAATCTATGCAGAGGAAAGTACTGTAAATAGTAACTATGGAGATGTGCATCTAAAACAATACACTGTGATGTCTAGTGATTGTACAAATGCCTTTGATTGTTCTACAGCAAAAATACAAAATGAATGGGGGAGAATGAGAAAAAAAAATCATTGAAATGTCTTCCATAAACAGCAGCTGTACATAATCATGAAACTTGGCAGGTCTAATCCCATTATCACACAGATTCATTTTAAAGCCAAAGAACACTGAAATTAGGTACTGTCTTGCTAAGTCTCCTAAGGCATTCCTTTGTTTTTCAGAGGTCATTTAATTTACAAACTCAAGACATAATATACAATATAATATCTTTTCTTTTTCAAAATATCATCTCCAATCTACATCTTCTTTCCCTGAGGACAGAGTCCCAACAGGTAGGCTGTCTGACTCATACTATCTCAGTGCACCACTTTAGATACTAAGACACTTTAAAAGGAGTGATAAAGGGGCACTGCTCTGGAAGATGAGGCTTTAATCCCTTTTACAGGAGCCAGTTCAGGTTGTCACAGCTGTGCTTAACTTGAGTTAAGGGGAGTAATAAAACAGCATCTACTGCTAAATAAAAGTCAGCCCAGGAATCACCCAAGCACCTGGCTGAAGTGACCAGCTGTGCTCATGTTTGTGAAAGTTGACTGCCCTAGATCACACTTTTTGAAAAAAAAAAAAAACAAAAACCCAACAAACTAAAAACCAAACATCAGACAAAACCAAACCAAGACCACAATGAAACAACGAAACCAACAAACCGAAACTTTGAAACAAATTCAGGGCATAAACTAGCAATTAAACATTGTGGATGAATGGGTACCATTGCTTCAACATTCTCTCCAGACTTCTTATAATTTAGCAGTGTAGACATACCAAATATTCTTTCATCAACATTTGTAAACTTTAAGCAGTGTTCTCCTTTCTATTTCTAGTTTTGCGAATACAGCACTGAAATATCCACCCTGGGCGGTGAAGGACCATCTTAAATTACCAGAATTTATTCCACTTTTCTGCAAATGAAAGCTACTTTACTCTTTTTGGATCTAAACTGGCTTTGGTGATAGTATAAACATATTTGTATTTGTGCCTGAGCTAACAAATCCAAGTCGATCCACAGTGTCTCTGAGCAGAGTCAGCCAGAGTAGTGGCAGTTCACAGTGTGGCTAGTCCATAAAGCAGTTACCTGGAAACTAAATGGGGCTGGGTGAAGAAATATTTGTGCCTTCTGGCCTCACATCACATCATTACTTTCCAGGCTGCATTTTTTTGCTTGCAAAGAAACAAAACAAAAGAACCCCACCCTGAAATGAGAACATTTGATTTCTGAGAATGAACATAATTACTGCTGAGTATTTTAGGCAACAATAAATTATAAATAGAACATTAGTATCTCACAGGGGAATTCTTTTTTTTGGTAGCAACTATGATTATATAGCACTTCAGTGTTTAGAAACACAATTCATGTGATGTGGAAGAAGAATGTTCCTATACTTAATAAAGTGGCCTCACAGTAGGTTAAAGAACTATATGATTTCACTCTTGAGTTTTTTTATAATCTCCAGATAAACGTATTTTATACTGTGTCAGAGTGCATTGCCATGAGGGAACTCTAAAAACTTTACAATACAGTTATTATATAAATAGTAGCTATGAGAAATCAGTCAAGTTTCTGGAGTGACACATGAGATTCAGCAGGCTCATGGTCCACAGAATTTAAATTAAGGCAATTCAAAATCTGGCTTTTGTGCTCATTCCACAAAAGGATGACAGGGATTTTTATTTGTCTTGGGACTTTCCCCAGCTTTGCCTAGTGTCCGGTCAAAAATAATTTCTTCAGGTAAAATCCTCCCTCCTCAGATCTAAATTGAAAGCAGAGCTTTAGACTGCGGGAGAACAAGCAAGAAAAGGAGCAAGGGCAGCTGAAGGACAGTTTGAAGTTTGGAACTGGAAGCAACAGTTCCTGAACTTGCCTTCAAAAAAACATAAACAGTTTCCACCATGACAGTGTTCAAGTATACATTATTCCACTGGCTGACTCTGGCTATAACGTTGAAGCAATAATCTGTCAACATGGTGTGCAAAGAGAGGAGGGATACCTCTCAGCAAAAAGGCCATATTCCTGCCCTACCGTATTTTAGTTGCATGGAACTTCATTCTGAAAGGCACTTTAGACCTATTCTTTTAAAATGTTATCAGGTCCCTGAAATTCCTTCTTTTACACTGCTGGTATTCTCTGGCTTTAGAGAAAAAGATATAGATCTCCAAAAGAACAAATAAGACAGATGTCTTAACAGGAAAATAGACACAATTAGGTGAATCCTGTGGCATGGTGTGAAAGGGAAAAGAAGCAGCAAATTAAAGGTAGTACCAAAGAAGAAAACTACAAATAAATAGAGTTGTTATTTATTTTGCATAATACTGGTTTAGCTCTCTTTCAGTCTCCCCTCTGTGAAGTAAGAATAGTAAGTTTAATTAACATGATAAAAGAAATGAAAACAGAGCTAAGAATTTTGCAGGGTAACGTTCAAGCTGTAGACCCTTGTACTGCTGAAAGCCAAAGGGAAACTTCTTCTCAAAAGAAGATTTTTCTGCCTTGATAGATGTTTGCAAATGAAGAAAAATTCATATTCATAAAAGATTATAATTGCAAACTTAAGGCATCACTTCTGATTAATAAAAATAAAAAATATAATGTGTGCAGTTTTGTCATGGAACATAGCACGTCTCTCACAACAGAAAATACAGTTTCATAAAACTGGAAATTTTAATGTCAACCTGAAAAATCTTCCAATTTTATTGTTCTACTTTCCCCAGAAGTTTAAATCATCATGTTTTCTCCACCCTAAACTCTAACAAAATCTCCTTAATCGAAGTTAGGACTTGAGAACAGCAAAAGTGTAAGACTGTTAAGCCACACACACAAAGCTCCTAATGAGAGCTCCTAATGAGGGTGTTAAAGTTCCCAGCAAATTAGCCTAAAGATATTTTATTATATATGAAAGCATTCTGCTAACTTCTAATGATACCTTGGAAGAATGTTTTTTAAATCCCTGAAAACTAAAGAGCAGCTGAAAAACTAGAAAGCCTTAAAAACCATTACAGATTATCATAAAGCAGACTTAGATAAAATAGGTTAGCTCATAAATCAGAGCTATAGAATCTACTGCAGGATAACTAAAACAGCGGAAGCAGTACTGTTTACAAAGGAACTCTAACTCCAAACAATGCATCTCACCAATAGAAAACAAACACATTAAAAGAAAGGAAATTAGTGAAGTCATTACACAAACCCAGCTGGGAACCCAGCTGTTTAAAGATGAAGCGAGCTCTCTAATTCTTGATCTTTGGGAGTGTCTAATTAGAAAACAAACTAAAACGTTGTTCTCCAAAACAGTGTCAGACCTAAAAGAAAAAGAAAGACTCCTCTCAGATTCAGATTTCTCTGCTGTGATGGAGCAGGCTGAATAACCAAGCTAAAGAGAAATGTTACTGCTGCAGAATTATGCCATCAATTACGCTTAAATAAGGACTTCAATTTATGCAAGTGTAATACTATGAAGTATGTATGCACAGCTTTTGTTTTGTAATTTATTTTTGCCTTTACCCCAGTATTTAAAACATTAAAAAGGTACACTGCAAGCCTACAGTGTTAATCACCTTCCTTGAGCAAACCAATTAGGCAAATATAATAGAAAATTGTTCTTAGGACCACAGACCATGAACTTTCTGCCCAGGGCCACCTTACCTGCAGGAAATTCAGCAAAATAACTACTTTGATTTACAGCACAGCAATCCTAACTTAACAATTATTTATTTTTTCATGGCACTACTGCTTTGATATTGATAACTTTAATGCATGAAAGAATGAGAAAGATATTGCAAGCATAGGGATCAGATTGACAGAGACAGACACGAGAGGATAAAGGAGACTGGATTTGAAATATTACAAGTAAGGACACGCTGACTAGAGGATAAGCGTAGCATTACTTTTCAACATATGCATCTAGCAGTTTTAAGCCTTTTGAGGACACAAATGTGAAGACAAAATGCTTCTCTGAGTCAGAGGACCTACGTAATCACTCTTCTATTTGAGGATATTTGCTGTTAGACTCAGTGGGAAAGCTGAAGGAATTGGAGACTTTTTTTCCCAACTGACATAAAATATGCTTCAAATGGATATTGGCTCCTCCACAGTGCTCTGCAATGGAATTTGTTCGATCTTTTTTTTTTTTTCTTTCTAACCCCCAGAATCTTTCATCACAGTGTATGCTTAATGTATCTTCAAAATCTCTTTGCTGTTGTGATTACTCTTTATTATACCTCATGTACTACAAAGGTATAATTTATGTCATTGTAAGGGTCACATTTAAATTCCAATTGTAAAACAATTTCCCAATATGATTCTGTTCTAGAGTGCCATCCACTGATATGTAAATACAATCACCCAGAATCCAGTAGCAGACAAAGTGAAGTGTAAAGTTTTAGATGATTTAGTGCAAGGTAAGGATCTTGAGGCATCAAAAATGGTATTTAAAAAAAAAAAAGTTACATGAAGCATGACTGTGCAGTGAAATTGTTTTAATGTGCACCGACTTTTTAAGAATGGTATAGGTAATCTGAATATTAAGCCAATGCTTGAAGATATTTGAGTTAATCTTTCAAAGAGTACCTCTTTTCACATTATGTGAATAAAACTTTAATTTGGTATAATGTTGGAAGTGTGTGAGTACACTTTTACAAAACACATTATCCATCACTACCTAGTCTGTAGGTTAAATTAATTGAGAGCATTTTATTAAAAATGCCCTACCGGTATGTAATGGTTTTATCTTTTCATTGGTTCAGCCATTAGTTAAATTAAAATCTACCTTCCTTCTGAAACTTTCAGTGTACCCTCTCTCCTGGATTAAATCCACATTGTAAAGCTTTAAGTCTGGAGAAAGTCTTCTAGGATCCGAAGACCTTGCAGCCCTCCACTCTCCTCTTTTACCATACATGTATCGTTTAAGCTGCTTGGTCTTGTAGTCTCCTCTCTTTGATGTCTAACTGTCTTCTGTGTCAGGAAGAGAGGTGTACAAGCAATCTTCCTAGTGGTTAGAGAGAAGTCTGTGACTCTGTAGTGGCTGTTTTCCAAATTTCAGAACCAGATAATCATGAGCAAGAAAGAACTTTGGATTAACTCGTGCAAAATCTCTCTTGAGATGTCCCATCGTAGTACAGCCTTCCTGAAGGTCCTCCAGAAACAGTTCTGTCAAGGGAAACCTCACTTTGAGCCTTACCTTTCCAAATCTCCCCTGAACAATTCTGCAAAATGCACATTTAAAGGTATTTAGAGTTTACAAAGTGAAGAATAACTATCTGGGCATTTAAAAAATTGTTGGTCATTACCCAACTTTAATTAACATCACTTACAGTAAGTAGTGAACATGGCAGAAACCTGATAGAAGACATATTTTGACACTGTTCGATCAAAGGAACACATTTCTGTTTTTTTAATCCATCCACTCGCCTCCAATTTGAAAGAATTAAATTTCAACTGGGAAAAAAACCAAAGGAATTTAAAATTGAATAAAAATTTTTGGTACCTACACAGAAAACAACTGCTCAGCATGGAGAATTTGATATTTTATTTGGATGAGGATCAGCTCTTTTTGTATCTTTCGAATAACTTTTTAGGAAAACTGGCTCTGCCAGGCGGGAAATAGAAGGGCTCAGCTTGAAATATTTTGTAAACTTAGATGGATTCATAAAAAATTAAAATTCTTAACAATGATGCAGTTTAAGTGATACAAGTGCACAGTAAATATGTGGGAATTTCAGGAGGTTTCCGAATAATTATGCGTAAGTAATTGTTTGGACACTGACATTAAGTTATATCTTCAACTTGTTATTCCATTTTCCCCCTGCCACCTATACTTGTTTCATTTTTAAATATCTTACTCTTTCTGTGTTCTTTCACAGAATCACAGAACTGCCACGGTTGGAAGGGACCTCAAGGATCATCTAGTTCAAACCCCTCTGCCACGGGCAGGGACACCCTCCGCTAGATCAGGTTGCCCAGAGCCGCGTCCAGTCTGGCCTTAAAAACATCCAGGGATGGGGATTCCACCACTTCCCTGGGCAACTTGTTCCAGTGTCTCACCACCCTTATGGTGAAGAACTTCCTAGCATCTAATCTAAATCTTTCCTTATAGCTGTTTTAATTTGCCTTGCATTTGTTTGTCATGTCTCATTAAGAATGAAGTCTCTGCTGGGCAGGGAACTTGTCTTATTTATTTTTATAGAATTCTGCCTAAATATATGGCATTATGTAAATTATTTTAATTTAAAAATAATAATACTTTCCTATCAAGACTAATTTTGAGGTTTGTATTTAATTTTTATTTATTATGCTCCTTATGTTGTTGAAAAGTTGGGTATTTTTTCATGCATATTCAAATACTTACCTTTCCTTAGTAAAGGCCTAAATTAATTTAGTTTCCTTAAGCAGCTGGTTTTTCTGAGAAGTTTCCAGGGGAAAAATCATAGCCCCACTGGATGTAATTAGAATTTTACTTCACCAGGGACAAGATTTCACCCACAACCTCAGCATCTAATGGTCTCTGTGCCATGAAATGCTATTAAGTTGATTACAAGGCAATCTCTGATTTCCAGTTGCCATGAAACGTGGAAGAATCTATAAACTACTGCCTTCCTTCTTCATTTGGTTGTGTCAAACTGTCATGCTTACTTCTTTATCAAGAAGAATGCATTTGCTGGTATTCTCCATTTCACAAATGTAGCTTACCTGTTGCTCTGAGCTATGCTTTTCTTATGCTTTCTTCAGCCTCTGTTTTCTTTGGGTTTGCTCCACGTGTTCCTCCTTTAGTTATCTCAGTCTTCTCTTTCCCAAACATTTTATTTTTTCTAATCTTAGTTCTTCCATTTCTACTCTCCTCACCCGCATGTTGTCTAATAATAGTGTCCTATTGCTTTCCATCCGTTAGTGAAAAAAACCCACACCATCTCCTGAAGAAGCTAAATATTATTATTATTACTCTTACTTTCCAAACAGGAAAGCAAACCAGAAAGGCCAAATGATTAGACAAAGCAAGAGGAGGAATCAGTGTTTAGATCTGGGATCAGCACATAGAAGACAGTCTGTAACTTGTCCTGTGGCTGAGGTTTTCTTGTACAATTGTGATGCCCCTCCCATGTTCAAGCAATTATTTTGCCTGCTGAACTGAATCAGACAACCACCACACTGTCACTTTGAAGCAGCTTGGGCTGTTTCCACTGTTTGCAGCTCACAAAAGGGCCCCCATGAGATCAAAGATCAAGTGTAAATCACACTGAATAGGCTGAGGTTAGCTTTGAGAGACACAGCACCCAGAAACTCAAGCAGGTCTAACATCATAGGCATCTGAATAGTCTCTGACATACAGCCATAATGCACAGTATGCATCAGCAAGCTCATTGCAGACTATATCGTATCTCTATGTGATGAGAGAAAAACTCCCAAATAAACCAAAATAAAATAAACCCCCAAAATAATAATAAAAGAAAGTTATCTTCTTAAGTAATTTTTTAAGATGTGTGATTTCTTGTAAGAATGTTTTCACCCCATTTTGTTAGATATTGGAAGAAAGAAAACCTAAGAATTAGTTTCTGAATTCTGCTGCATTTTTACTGACGATGGGTTCACTTCATACTAGCACAAATATAGGATGCTTCAGGTGGAAAAAATAGTGAATTTCAATAAAACTGAGGAATAGACATCCAGGGTATTTGTTTCTTTTAAGCCTTATCCTCAGCAGTTGTAAAGCTGGCAAAGATGTGTGCCAGAAAGCTACATATCTGATACTACAAACTGTTTCACTCTTTATTCAGTAACAGCTGGTAAAATGGTATTTAAAAACAATTTTGATTCAATCTAATGAGAAACTATGTTGCAATGTACTGTACTGCCTGCAGAAAATAATTGGACAAACATTGATTTTTATGTTGCTATAATAGTTTCATTTTCAATAAATAGGAATTTATATGCATAGTTATTTGTTACTGTTCCTCTCTCCAGGTGCAGGCTAGGCATTTGCTTGCAAACAAACAAAACAAACAAAACACACCAGTCTTGAAATGAAGTTTAGCTATTTGAGAAATATCTGAGCTGTAAAAGAGATGTCCCTCAAGATTTCAGTTTTATATTCATTTGACATTAGATGAAACTCGTGTCAAAGGGAACCAGACAGTGGGATCTACACAGAGGCAGAAAAAAATTAGAGCAGACTAATACCAACAAAAAAGGAGCATAAATGGAAGATAAAGCATGAAGGGTAGCATAAACCTGACTTTACTGCCCAGTTTCATATATACACCAAGTACCATCTGAATCATTAAATAGACTTTTCAAGAGTTTTTAAGAAAGAAATAGCTCTTCAGTACACAGAGGCAAGGCAGCAGACAATACAATCTCCACAAGGGCTCTAACTGACTCAAAGCAGCTGTTTTCCTCCATTGATATGAATGCAACTAGAATTTTGCTTAATTTATGTCACTGTAAATCAAGGTCAGAATCCGGGCTAAAAGTTTTACTATTTATTAAGAAACAAAGCAAGCAGTGAGCTGGATACTGAAACATTCACACCAGTTAAGGGTTACTTATCTTACCATTTTGCACTATGACTAGTTATGTTAAAAACAAAAGCTGGGCACTCATCTGAGGATATGCCGCTCTTTCCTCAATGTCCAAGTCATACAATATTATCCCTTCTCCCTCAACAGCTCTCCTACTTTGTCCCAAGAGACTTTCTGTTCGGAAGCACCCTCACTATCCTTAGGCACACAATTCCCCTCAGCTCAATGTTATAAATCATTAATCTTGTAGAGGGCAACACAAGTCCTCATATTAATTCAGATCTTTTGAACTGAAAATCCACACACAGAAGAAGAAATGTAGTGTTAAGAAACACAGGGAGTCTTTCCAGGAAAAAAAAATATGACCAATGCATAGGGAAGCATCAGAGAACCTGGCCCAAAACAGTTGTGAATCAGTCTGTGGCACCCAGACTCTTTGTCAGGGATCAGTCCCTAGATGTACCAGTATAGACATGGCCATGGGTGCCACCAAAAAGACAAAATTTCCCTTTGAGGTCTAAATGGAAGTACAACTGTCAAGGAAGCAATAACAAGAAGACCATGGTTTTGTATATATTGCCTTGTTTTTAAATCAAATTGCATACAAACCAAATATGTTTGGTCTAAATGGTTTTAATTCTCCTTAGTGCCATTGTTTCTCCATCTCATGAAATCTATGTTCCAGATCCAGCTTTCCATCAATACAGCAGTGAATACAGAATGAGAAAGCCTAAAAATTGCACATCTTATAATGTTACTTTTGGTTATAGAGTCTTGAAAAATCTATGCATTGGCTGCTCTTTGATAGCTATTTATATTTAATATCTTTCAAAATACAAATAACTTGCAATTTTAAATCTCAGTGTTAATACTGAAGTATTGCATCTTGCACCTTAATGGCAAAATCTGGATCTCAAAGTCTAGTGAAACAACTGATGTACATTCCATTCAAATATTTCATTATACCTTGTTCATCTCTAAATATCCTTATTTATTCTTCCTTTTAGTTAAGGCTTGATCTTTCCTTTTCTCCTACTATTATTCATGACTTCCTACTTCTCTCCTTTTTGAATCAAAATTTTATTTTATTTCTGGCATTTTTCTTTTCTTCTCATAGTACTATTCTTGTTGTCTTCTGTGAACACTATTTTAATTATGAATTTCTGCAGTGGAAATGAGTGTGAATTCTATTTCTGTACTTTCTCTTTTAAACTCATTTTTTCTCCTGGTGAACTACAGCACTGTGTGTTATCCATACTTATCTTGCCTCCATTGAACAGAGCAAACTGACTTTCTGATGTGGTAGCATGCCACTTCATAAACAGAGATAATTCATTTGAACTTGTTTTGGAACTACAGAAATCACTTTGTTCCTCTTAATGCAGTCTAAGGAAACCATAAACTGAATCTGAATTCCTCTGGGCTTTTCTCTGCTCAATTGAGGCAGTTTCCTATGGTGTTCTTTACCCTGCCCATTCTCTACAGCTCAGGTGCATGGACCAGTTTAACGTCCTGAGTATCAAGAGTTCAGAGGAGCATAAGAAACCCTACATTACTTTCTTATATGACTCTTTTGTGGGTGATTTAAATCTGTCCATATTTTAGTGCTTCCTGGAAGTTACTTTGCAGAGACACACTATCAACTATTTCTGAACAGTTTTACATATTTCCACACAGGCATTTTTCCACATATTAAGAATGAGCCCTGTCATGTAGTCATCCTTTGGATGATTACAACTTCAGCTTAAGTTTATTGGGACTTTTCAGTGTGACTCTAATGCAGGATGAAAAGCACTCATGACATCTGATACCTATTAATTTGGGAATTCACAATTTAATACCGTCAGCGTTATGAGTGTCTTGCTTATTTGCAAATACCTTTCAAAGTGTGTTTACTTGTGCTTATAATGACATTATGCTGAGAATATTTCCCCCTCAAAGGAATTTATCATATTTTGTTTGCTATTACCAACATGTTTTTTTGAGCTGTTAGTCTGAAACAAATATTTAGACAAGTGAAGGAAGTAGTATTATTATTTCTCCCATTGCACATTAGTAAAATGTAAAATACTGTGCACCTAGATTGTTACCTGTTTCTGATGAAGCTTGTGATTATATTTTCTGGGCTTAGTTTGAAAGCTAAGACATCTGTTTATCTGGTGCATACAGAATAACTCTCATGTCTCTTCATCTCTAAAATTTTCAAAGGCTTTCATTCTGTTTTAAATCCTTTGAAGAAGCAGTAATCAAAGACAAAAATTATCAGAGGTACATATTTGTTTTCCAAACAATGAAAATAACAACGCTCATCCTACTCCGATTTCAGGCACTTGCAATGAAACTTCAAACCTGGAGATTTGCCACACAAATCAAAAGTAATATGGGTAGCAGCAAACTCCAAAGTGCTGGCTGGATTACAGTTAATATGGGTACAGCCCCCTAGACTTCAATTCATCATATAAATTTAAACCAGGCATTTAAACAATAAAGACCAATAATGCAATGAAAAAACTTCAAAAACGTATCCCATCACAGCATGACAATGCATCAAAGTTTTTTCTTCTTTTTTATTCATATAAAGAAATCAGGGGGAATAATGGTGAAATGCTTTTGTGCTACAAAGGCATTCTGCAAACAGAACACTGAACAAACAATATTTTGTCATTCAAAGTGGATTTTCAATTTCAAAACTTGGGTTGAAGTGATATTTTGCAAGAATGGATCAATATATTCTTGAGAAGAAATTGGCATTGCCATTAAATTGTTTTAAAAAAGTGGGGGTTTCTGCCAAATCTATCCAAATTACAATTTTATTTAGTACTTAAGGGGAAGATTAACAAAGGTCTTTGTTGAAGAACTGAGAAGTTTGTTATGTATTTTTCATTCATTTATTACTTCTACATATATCTCTATTATGACCATGCCATGTCTTTAGGCATAAGACTGAGAATATTTAGTCAAGCTTAAAACTAGTGGGAATATGTGAAAAGTTTTGGAAAAATTCTAATTAATTTATGGCAGATTTGGATACCGTGGGTAAAATGCCACCCAAACTTGATATTAAAATATAATCATTAAAGATTTGTCAGTTATCTTTTGTTTTGTGAGAGATTTCCAAGATGAGGATGAGAGTTAAGAACACATTCTGTCATCAGTGACAGAATTCCTGCTACCCAGCTTTAGATCTCTGTGCTGTAGTCACCTACTTAGCTAATCATCTTTTACAGTCAATGCAAGGAAACACATTTCTTGTCTACTATTCACCTGTCCTATTGACTTCTGTTTTAAGACGAAATTAATTACAGCCTACAAGCATCTGTGCAGGCATCTTGGACGACTGTTACCTCACATTTATGTTATATAAGCATTTGTATTTGGTCAAAAGAATTTCCTTCTCTCTCTGTGTATTTCATTCTACCTTCTGTCTGTGATAAGTTCTTGGTTGTTTCATATATGAACTGTAGATCAAATAAATGGAAGGAAGGGAGGAAGTGAGGAAGGGAAGGGAGGAAGAAAGGGAGGCAGTCATTCTGCCCCTGTACTCAGCTCTGGGTAGGCTACACCTTGATTACTGTGTCTAATTCTGGGCTTCTCAATTTAAGAAGGATATTGAGACACTTGAATGTGTCCAGAGAAGGGCAACGAGGCTGGTGAGAGGTCTTGAGCACAAGCCCTGTGAGGAGAGGCTGAGGGAGCTGGGGTTGTTTAGCCTGGAGGAGACTCAGGGGAGACCTTATTGCTCTCTACAACTACCTGAAAGGAGGTTGTAGCCAGGTGGGGGTTGGTTTCTTCTCCCAGGCAACCAGCATTAGAACAAGAGGATACAGTCTCAAGATGCGCCAGGGAAAATTTAGGCACGAGGTGGTGGTAGAGTCACCGTCCCTGGAGGTGTGCAAAAAAGGAACGCGACATGGCGCTTGAAGCCATGGTTTAGTTATGAGGTGCTGAGTGATAGGTTGGACTTGATGATCTCTGAAGTCTTTTCCAACCTTATTGATTCTATGATTCTATGAATATTGAGAGAAAGAGTGAAAGAGAGAGAGAAAGAAGAGAGAAACAAAGAGGGAAAAAAAGGAAGGAAGGAATGAAGGAAACTAAAAAATGCTAAAAAAAGACAATTGAACTGAGCATAGCCTTCACCCTAAAGACACGTCCCTCATCTCATCAGTACTCGTGCAGTTGCTCAGTCACTGGATCCGGGCTGAGGACATATGAGAAGAGAAGTAGTACTGTGTCACTTTGGTCCCCAGAGTTCAGTTTGGAGTGCACAGGAGACACCATTCAGGTTCACAGTCCTACAAGTTCATGATTTTTCATGAGCTCTGCCCTTGTAGCCACAATGACATGTTATGACACTGCCATGGATTATGACACCAAGACTGTGCAGCTCTGTCCTGCCTCTCATCACTTTGGGTAGCAGTTATACAAATAGCTTGCAAAGTCTATATTCAGAGCTACATTGTCTAGGAGGAGCTCAATGCATGCTGTGCTGAAAAGCAGAGGGCAGCTTCCAAAGTTGCCAGGAATTTTGATCTGGGAGTATTGCTTGGTTCATTACTGATATGTAGTACATACATACCTAGTATGAAGAAGGGAAAACCAGTCACTCGTAAGTAGCTATGAAACTGTACTCCATAATTTTTTGACAACATTGCTTTGGTTAGAAATATCTCTCTCATCTTTAGACTTTCTTATTAAACAAACACAATTTAATTAATAATGATCAAAATAGGCTTGGGCAGAAGCAATTTTCAGATCATTTAATAACTATGAAGCCTGAGCCCTTTTGCCCCCAAAAGAAAAAAAGAAAGAGAGAGAAAGCCATGGGATTTTTCCAGCCTTAATTCTTTAAAATATGCTTGTTGTCGTTCCTTGTTTTAAAATGCTTGGTGTTATCATAGTATATCTTTGATATTGCAATAGAGTTTACCTCATTTTGATTAATTATATAAAAACTGCAACAAGTGCTGAAAGTAGTAACTTTACTCCATGTTATCGTAGGACCACACCTTCACTGCCTGTAAAATGCAGTGCTGGCTTTCAGTCCTTATGTCTTGTGACACGGCTCCATTTTAAGCCCTGCCAATTACTAGGACTGTGGTTTGCCAACACCTTTGAGGTGATCTAAGCCCAGACTACTGCTCAAAGTGATAATTTGCTCAATCCTTCCTCTGTATATTTGTCTCCCCTCTTCCCCTTTAGCATCTATGCAAAAGAAACTGATCCAACTAAAAATCTTAATATTTGAGAAGTTGGTTGATCATTTCTTAGAGTTAGCTGACAAGGTGGCAAGTCATATGAAGTTTCATATGATCTCATATGAAACAAGAGAAAAGGTGGGAACAGACAGCTGGAGTGGGGAGTTTGGAGGGATCACCTCCTTTATCTGTGTTTCATGCTTAAGTTAGATTAAAGTGTTCATGAAAGCACAGCCTAATTTAATTCATATTTCCAAGGTCCTCACTGTTTCCAAGATAGATGAGCAACTGTCACAGTCTCTGACTCTCACTTCTACCTCCCTCCCCTCCATCTGGGATCAACCTCAAGATGCTATCATCACAGCAGCAAAGAGCCCTCAAAAGCATATTTGCCTGTCAGCTGGGTAGTTGGCTTCAATTAGAAATGTAAGGAGTTTTGTCCTCTAGGTCACAGGTAGACTTTTATAGTCAGACTAAGCTGGCTAACAAATCTATTTGCATCCTGTGCCTTTACCTGCATGATTTGCTTCTGTGGAAGAAAAATAACAGTAGGGTCAGCTATGCATATCTTATGACCTTGCTCTGAATGGAAAATATAGAATTAAAGTGAAAAATGCCTCACTCATTTGAGGAAACCAAAAAATGAGAAACTGCAGAAAGTGAGGGAAATCAAAAATAAACAAGGAAAGTGAAGAAAACCAAATATGTATTATTTTTAATATACTAGCATAGTAAAAATAGTGCAATGAAGTATGTAAAATCTCAGAATGTTAAGAAACTATTTGAATATTGGGAACATATCTGCTATAAACCAATATACTAGCAAGTACTCCAGAGAGAGAGAAAAAAACCCCAAACCCCAAAACCAACTGATGCCTTTGTTGAACATGTCTAAAATGGTAGCTAGCTTCATTATTTTTTTTTTTCCACAGAAAATAAAAATGTTGCCTTTTTGCTTTCAGCAGGTTTTGTTCCTTCTTCTACTCTGGTCATTTGCTCCATGCCCTGTCTGGAAGAATATCCCATTGCTCAGTTACAATGTAGATGTACAAATCATTGCCCCAAATACCAAATCAGGTGTATTTGGCCACTCCAAGGAACAGAATGCCTGAGACTCTGAGTTAAGAAAAGGCAAATATTTTGAAAATAATAATTAGCAAAGGAAAAGCAGTTTTCTTCAGAAAGCAGAGATAGCAAATAATATCTACAACAGATTTTGGACCTTAAACTTGAAACTATTTTTAAGTGTAATTTATCCTTTCCCTCATCTCCTTTGCCATTTCCTTCTCAGGTATGGGGAAAATCTGATTTGTTTAACTGGCCACCACTGTCAATCATTCAGTGTTAATAAATTCTCCATTGCAGACAATGGCTGTTACTAGCAAGCTTTCCTGAAGTGCTATTGAACAACTCAGAACTGCATGTGAAAATGAGAAGATGAGCTGTAGACTTGCACATATATGAAATGAAATCTCGTCTTGAAAAAGGCACATGAAAATGAAGAAGGAATTCAAGTGCCTAACGTGCATAGTTTTAAATGCCTTAGGCTATGCCTACATCAGGAAGCAGTGAAAACCAAGAGGAGCACTTACAGTGCTCAGGACCTACTGTCCACATCACATGCATCTCTCATTTTCTTTCTTTGGGCTGTCTTTAGTCTGGACCCAGAGGATGAATGTTCACTCAGTGTGCTCACAGGGAGAGCATCTTCCAGTTAAGTTTCATCCCAGAAAATCCTGGTTCACATTCTCTGGAACCACTTTGTGATCATAGAATCATAGATTGGGCTAGGTTGGAAGAGTCTAGTCCAACCCCCTCTGCATTAAGCAGGGGCATCTTCAACTAGATCAGGTTGCCCTGAGCCCTCACTCTGGATGTCTCCAGGGATGCAGCCTCAACCACCGCCCTGGGCAACCTGTTCCACTGTTCCACCACCCTCATAGTAAAGTACCTGTTCCTAACATCTGCTCTTCTCTAGTGTGAAGTCATTGCCCCTTGTCCTATCACTACAGGCCTTTGTAAACTATCTCTCTCCATCCTTCTTGTAGGCCCCTTTCAGGTATTGGAAAGATGCTATTAAGTCTTCCTGAAGCCTCCTCTTCTCCAGGCTGAACACCCCCAGCTCCCTCAGCCTGTCATTGTAGCTCCAAACCCCTGATCATTTTTGTCACCCTCCTCTGGACCTGCTACATCAGGTCCATGTCCTTCCTATACTGAGGGCTCCAGACTGTGATGCAACCACAGGGACCGGGAGAAGATTTGTTTCAGAAACACATTCCTGATCCCGAATACCCTCAGGTTATCTGAGGCATTTAGGCAGACAGATAGATCAGAGACTGTGGAAGACCTGTGTCTTCTGAGGGAACATTTTGAGGGTAAGCAAGACATTCTATCATGTCTACAATAGCTGAAAGCACCTCTGCCACTCCCTAAAGGCAAAGGGAATTGGATGAATATGTTTGATGGAAAAATTAAAGCAAACTGAGCCCTGCGAGTATGCTGCCCAAAACAAACAAGCCCCTTAATGTTTCTGCCTGTGAAAGCAGAATTCCATGACAGTAAATGAAGTATTTGTGTATATTTACACAGAATCTTTTTCTTTTATCTTCTCTGTTTGTATAGACCTATGAACCTCTGAGAATTATCTGTATTTATCTGCCAGAGTCCTCCCATTTGGTTTTGTATCTCTTCGGTTCTATCTTTTCTTTCTTTCCAGAAGTCCACATGGCAGCTTTCCAATTGTATTTATCCACTCCAACTAATTGAGTCACATAAATGCAAGTAATTTGAAGCATTATTGTGAGAGAGTTCTGTTTGCCTCTTTAATTAAGCAGTTGTTCACAGGTGCATACAGTTACAACAAAATTAATTGATAGCTTTATATTGCAGTTCTTGAGTCTGCTGCTACTTGGTGTTTGCAAACAGTGTCGTTAGATACAGTATGTCTTACCTTGTTCAGAGGGAACATTTCTCATTTTCCTTCAGCAAAGGTTAGGACAGATTGACCTATATATTGGAAAATCTATTCAAGCAGTAAAGGTATTTTTCCTAAGAAGGAAACAGAGAAAATGCTTATTTATGTAATAGTTTATTACCAATGGGAAGAACTGCAATCCTGCTTTATTTTTCTGCACTCATAGCAAGTATCTCGAATGTCAAAAATCATTGCTAGGGGAAGGTAATAGCTTCTTGTGGAAATTGTGGGAGCTTAATTTTTTGTTGTCAGAGACTTCATTAATTTAACCACACAGGGTTGTTAAAGGATTATTAATAAAATTTCTTTTAAATGATCAAAAAAATTTTTTTTTGTTGTTCAAAATAAAACGTTAAAAATTATACACTAATGGATGTAGCAACAACCAGGGAAAACTTTATAACTATAAACATGTAAATCTTATTTCATCTGATGTGACTCTACCTACTTAACTTTAGGCTGCTGGTAGCCCATATGGAAAAAGACAGGCATAATCTGGAGGGCAATTCAGTGAATCTAAAGTTGGAATTTCCACCTGGAAATGACTGCTGCTTTGTCTTTATTTCTGCATTAAGTATCAAGTTACATGGAATGAATCGAGGTTACATGAATTTTTTAATAACATCTAGTATTCCTGAATTACCTTGATTTTCTGTTTTTTATCAAGGTCTTAATTTAAGAGTGAAATACATGTTCAAGTTGTTAGGCAAACGTTCTTTTTTAGTGTGGATAAGTAGACCAGAGTCTGGCTCTCAGTTTAAACTCTTCACAAGATTCTTATTCCTTGCAGCAAAAGTAAGAGGAAGTGAAAAAATAGCAATAAATAAATAGATAATAATTTACCATTAACTGAGATAGAAACAATAAAGGATGTTCATTTTCATCTATATTTAGTTAGCCTCAACCTTCTGCCATATGCTTTTTTCTGTAGACTATAAAAATGACAGCAAAAATGTAAACACTGTCCTAAAATTATTTATATTGATCATTTTCTACAGAGCAAATTCTGTTTAGTACAGTCAGATGCAAACTCATGTCACCTAGAAATAGAATAGAAAGGTTACACATATGAAAACAATCTTTGTCTTGTGACTGAAACAAGATATCGGGATTAAAGAATAAAATCATCCAATTTCTGTATGAAATTTAGCAAAAGTATGTGCCAGATTCTCTGGCTTGGTGTGCTGGTTTTGCACCAGACAGAAAGTGGGATTTACCCTGTGGTGGGTTGGAATTACCCCCCAAAACAAAACTGCCAGACTAGCTCAGATGGAAGAAAATGATGTTATATTTACAAGCAAAACTACAATCTAGAAATATGGAATGCAATGAATACGTACAAAATATACAATATTTACATGTATTTCAATTTATAAACAACACAAGAACCCCCTGAACAAAACCAGGGGTTTACCAACAGCTTCCCCTTTTCCCTCCCCCTTCCCACCTGTACATGGGACAAGAAAAAAAGGAGAAAAGGAGAAAAGCAGAGAGTATCTTATTTGTACTTAGCCACAACAACGAAATGCAGACAAGGTCAGCAACAGCTAAGAAAAAGCCAGCTACTATCAGCTACTATCAGTGGCACTGAGTGCACCCTCAGCATGTCTGCTGATGACACCAAGCTGTGTGGTGCAGCAGACATGTTGGAGGGAAGGGATGCCATCCAGAGGGACCTTGACAGGCTGAAGAGGTGGGCACAAGCCAACCTCATGAGGTTCAACAAGACCAAGTGCAAGGTCTTGCATCTGAGTCAAGGAAATCCCAAGCACAAATACAGGCTGGGCAGTGACTGGCTGGAAAGCAGCCCTGAGGAGAGGGTCTTGGGGGTGCTGGTGGACAAGAAGCTCAATATGAGCTGTCAATGTGCACTTGCAGCCCAGAAAGCCAACCAGATCCTGGGCTGCATCATCAGAAGTGTGGCCAGCAGGTCAAGGGAGGTGATTCTCCCCCTCTGCTCTGCTCTGGTGAGACCCCACCTGAATTACTGTGTCCAGGTCTAGAGCCCCTATTACAAGAGGGATCTGGAGGTCCTGGAACGTGTCCAGAGAAGGGCCATGAGAATGATCAGAGGGCTGGAGCACCTCTCCTCTGAGGACAGACTGAAAGAGTTGGGGCTGTTCAGTCTGGAGAAAAGGCGGCTCTGAGGTGACCTTATTGTGGCCTTTCAGTATCTGAAGGGGGCCTACAAGAAAGCTGGGGAGGGACTTTTTAGGATAAAGGTAGTGATAGGACTAGGGGGAATGGAATAAAGCTGGAAGTGGGGAGATTCAGACTGGATGTGAGGAAGAAGTTCTTCAGCATGAGAGTGGTGAGAGCCTGGAATGGGTTGTGCAGGGAGGTGGTTGAGGCCCCATCCCTGGAGGTGTTTAAGGCCAGGCTGGAGGGAGGCTCTGGCCAGCCTGCTGTAGTGTGAGGTGTCCCTGCCCATGGCAGGGGAGTTGGAACTAGATGATCCTTGTGGTCCAACCCTGACTGATTTTATGATTCTGTGATTCTGTGATACCTATATACATATATATATACACACACACAGCCACACATACACATATAACACAACAGTGGCCCAGTCCCCCTCTGGACCAAGCCCTAAGGCCATGTTGCGCAACTGAAATTTCTCTCTCCCTGTCCATGCCACACTAGGCCTTACCTCCCACACAGCAAAACCCAAACAATGTTAAGCGAGGAGAAAAAGCGAGAGGTAAGGGCAGAAGACCAAAAGGGAGAAAAAGAGAAGGAACAAGCTCTAACTTCATATTATATAGAGATTTGCAAGAGAATGGGATGGGATCAAAATATTTTGTAATGTCCTGTCCAAACCCCTAGGGGCCATCCAGCCCCCTGGAACTCTGGAATACTCTGGAAAACTTTTATTTGTAAGAGGACACTAGTCCTAAACCTCTAGCAGTTGGTTATACCATCTGATTATATGTACAAATTGAGGTATGGGAGGATGGAAAAGAGCCTCACAGAAACAGATCTGGGGGGGTTGAATTGATGGCAAGTTGAATGTGACCCCTGGCAGCCAACCACATCCTGAGGTGCATTAACACAGCATAGCTAGCCAGCTGTGGGAGATGACTGTCCCATTCTACACTGTACTGCTGTGGCCCCACCTCCAGTATTGTGTGCAGTTTTAGGCGCCTCAGTATAAGGGGTCATCCAGCTATCAGAGTATATCAAAAGGAGAGCACTCAAGATGGTGAAAAGCCTTGAAATTCTTATGAGGGGTGGCTGAGGTCACTTAATTTGTTCAGCTGGCTCAGGCTGAGGAGTGACCTCATCACAGTCAACAGCTTCCTCAAGAGGGGCAGTTGAGAGGGAGGTGCTGATCTGGTCTCTCTGGTGACTAGTGATAGGACACAAGGCATGTAATGAAGCTGCCAGGGAATTTCAGAGTGGACATTAAGAAAAGGATTTTTACTGAGAAAGTCACTAGAACAGGCTTTTCAGGGAAGCATTCACAGTACCAAGCCTCTCAGTGTTCAAGATATGTCTAGATGGTGCTCTTAGTCACATAGGGTTTTTTAGGTAGCCCTGTGAACAGTAGGGAGAGGACTTACTGGTTCTTAATGGGTCCCTTCCAACTTGGGCTATTCTGTGATTCTATGAATTGGTGCCTTCCAGTGTGATGGTTTATCTGAGAGCAAAACTGGAGAATTCTCCTAATTTTCATGACCTTGTTGGAATAGCTGATGAACTGTTGTGCTTAGACCAGAAGACAATACATGACAAAAAATGTATTTTGCTCAATCTTGCAACAGAAGGGGACCATGTACATGACGAGCAGCCATGTTTGAGGAACCAGAGACTGTAAGCTGAAGATGAGAGAAGATGTTGTGAGCCTCATATGAGCAAAGAGTCCTCACACACTTCAGCAAGAAGGTGCTTAGAAGAAAGTGTCACTCTTTTACCCTCATTAAAAAAAAAAAAAGGTAATAGGGGACTACAATGTCTGTTTTGCCATCACACTTTGCAGTTGCACTAACAATCTGAGAGCAGATCTGGAGGGATCTACAAAACAGGTAGGTTGAATATTTGTAAAGTTAAAGAGCTCAAGTTGTTTTATTTCCCTAGAAGAATAATATCAACATGACCATAATGAATGTGTACCTCATTTGGAGAGAAGATTTTTGCAAGTAGAGAGGATACTTAATACAGGAAAGGAAGGAAAAGAGAGACAGAAAAAGAGTGGAGTAGTAGAAACCTGAATATAAACAAATTCAGTTTTAAATTGAAGTGTACTTTTCTAAGTGCCCTGGAAGACCTTAAAAAGGATCTTTTATATCTCCATTATTGCTAACTCTCTGTATTACTTTTGGATTATTTTACTAATATCTACTCTGCATTTTACTCAGAAATAAGGAAATTACTCCCCAAATGGCTGTGTGAAAATCTGTGTTTGTAGAACTCTGGATACTAGACAGTTACAACTGCTGAGGTGTAAATTGTATTACAATTGAATGCGTAACACATAAACCAGGAGATGGCATGACTTTTCTCCCCCTTGTGAAATAAAATATGGCTGTACAAATATCCATATGGCTCCTGACTTTCCATAAGATAAACCTGAACACTGGTGTTCACTATTCAGCTGGGGCATCCTTTAGAGGTTATCAAGGTTATCAAGCTTTTTCTTCTGAAATCACTGGGTGTGTCTACCCACTCACTGACTCTTATGCAGAAGTGCATATATACACAAAATTCTGTTCTACGTGGTCTAAACTGTTAGGAAGAATCCCATGCAGAAGTTAGTGCTGTTGGTGTCCTCTCTCTTGTCCTTTTACACAGCATCCGTCACTGCAATATGTGTGGACTTCTGGAGAGCTGGGCAATAAAACTGAGATGTAATCTTTATTCAAGGAAAATCTGCTCCAGTTTGTTACCATAATTGTCTACTGGAGTAGAACATTATGAATGTTATGCTTAGATATGTTCTTTCAGTGGATAAAGATAATTTCCTGGGCATAAATACAGCATCACATTCCATAGTTACTTGAATCCATTAAAAATCATAAAGATTTACGAATCACCATGTGGCAAATGGCCATCCTGAGCTGATTCTTAGAGCAACTTTTGTTGATGGGAAGGAAGTTGAAGTTCTGAAATGAGGCATTGCTAAAATGCATGGCAGAGTTCTCTGTTTGCTCTCTCTCTTTGAATTTGGGTCAGTTTTATTCAGACTAGGCATAAAAATATTTTTCTTTTTGACGGCCAGCAGTGAAAAACCTTGTACTGAGATCTGAAAGTCACTGCCAACAGTAAAGTTTTCTCAGGCCAAATTATTACAATTGAGTAGACACCTTGTCTCCAGTGGGATTGTGAAGGTGTAAATAAAGGCTGTGTTTGTCATTCCAGTGGGAAATATGGAGATAGAATAGCTTTGCTGATGACATATAAGACTGACTAGAATTCAGCTTACTGCTCCAAAGCTTTTGAGTCTGGTAAGCAAAAAAAAACAAAAAAAACAAAAACAAAAAAAAAAGGCAAAAAAAAAAAAAGAGTTACAAATCAAAGTCAAAACACACAATTGTTTCTGAAGCAGACATATATGACTCACAGAGAGACTATTAGTTGAGAAGGAAGCTGCCTTTCCTTTGAGTCACGTTAAACATATGTCCGCTTGAGATGGTCTAGCATTTGTGGCCGAGTGATACAGACAATTAAGTATATGCAGCCAGATACAATAAAACATTTGGGCATTTATAGTGCTGGTGAGTCACAATTAGGAGCTTGCTTGGAGATGAAGGATCCCTTTGTAACTCACTTAGGGACTTGCGTGGCTTTTCAGTCAAGAATCACAGAGGTGCTTAAAGTGGGACTTAGGTGGCTGAGCATACCAGCTGTTGCAAATCCCAATTTAGGTGCTTATCTCCTTTCGATGTCTAAATTAACCTCATAAACTTTTCTCTTTGGCCCTTCAGTCCCTGTCTTTTGGTTTTTCCTGTTCTAAAATTCTCGGGACCTAAGGCTGGAGGGTAGTCCTCCAGCTACTATTTTCTATTTGTTGGGTATTAGCTGCAACAACTGAGTGACAGGAATTTGTTTCCAAATGGAGCTAGGATGAAAAAAAAAAAAATTGAATTACTGTCCTGTTTAAAGTCCAGTGTTATATTCAGTATTGGCCATGCAAAATGAACTCATCACTTGTAGAATGAGGTACAGTGAGAAAGAAATTATGGTCAGCTTCCCCAGGGAGGTACAGAATCAAGTGCAGGGGTGAAAAGATTTATTTTTAATCAAGTGGATAATCCTCTTCTCTTGCAATGGGAATTATCTCAGGTATAAACATTAACGATTGTAACTACTGAGTATGAGGGAATATTAGATTAATTATTCTGCAGATGTGAAATAAACTGCTGCAGCTTTTGCAGTATGTAAAAAGGGAGATGAGTCTAAATTGGGTATTTAGCTCAATACACAGAAAGACTTTGATTTAGTGATCACATGATTTAATGGCGATAGTTACAAATTCTAGGTATATGGTATTGAATCATGTTGAATAATACTCTCTTGTTCCATTTAACAATATTTAATGCAGTGACTGGAAAGTCCACAGAAGGCAAATGGAACTGTGCTAACATCTCATACTGATTTTCATGAAGGTTTGGCTATCTATCTCCTCTGGATTAATTTGAGAATGAAAATATCATTGTTATGTGTTCATTACTGATAATTGTGTAAAACTTCTGTTTAACATTTTTATTTCAATAAAGTTTACTATTATTTTTTTCCCAGTTAAAATCTGTGAGTACAAATACTTGCTGGGTTTAAAAATATGAAAAAAATTTATGAAAACTGATTGTATATAAAAGTAAAAATAAATACACAATTATGAAGTAATCCTTTGCCAGATAAAATAAATCTATTTTAGTATTTCTTTCTTTTTTTCTTATATTACAAAATAATAATTCTTTGCCTTTTAGCTTCTATTTTCTTTGCAGTTATGCTTACAGGTCTTATTGTTTTCATTTAAAATACTATCAGTGACACAAGAGCCTTTGAGTTGATATTTAGGTAACTTTTATAATGACACAATAATTCTAACAGGTTTTAAAATAAGTTGTTATTCTAGTGATAAAATACTTTCATAAGAATATTTAAATCTAAACACAGAAACTCTTTGAATTTTGCAGTCTGTGTTAAATGAAAATTTCTAATATATTAATTTAATTTAACTTGGAACACCAGCACTTCACAGGGGCAATAGTTTAAAAATCACACCTGTATTGACTGCAAATTCTCCACAGCACATGTTGTAGTAATATCTCTGTGTAACAGGTTAACAAGACAGGATTGAACATAATACTTCACTTTATTTACTTGCAGTATTCTGGAACAAAGCCCTGTTTTTTCACCACAGTTATGTCAACTTATTTCCATGGGAGTCCCATAAAACATAAAGAGATTGGGATAACACATTTCGTACACAGTTTAAGCATGTATTTTTTTTTAATATATAAAAATTATTTTGTGTCTCTAGATGGCTTTAGATTAATACTGTTGAAATATCTCTATATGCTTTTCTTCTCAGTGTGATGTTTATCACCTAATAAAAATGCTAAAGTTACCAAGGAAAGATGTTTAATTTGTTCTTGCTGCTCAGTTGCATGTTGCATCCTATTTCGTAGTAAATGGCACATTGTCCCAAGTGGGCTGCCATACTGTCAGATACATTATTTATACATAACATTACTGGTTAATCAATGAACAAAAACACAGGAGTCTTTTTTTCTGTGACGTCTTTAAAGCTACAGTAGAGAAGAACAATTTTGCGATGTATTATACTGTTACTTTTGAAAATGGCTTCAGGAGTTTCCTCGTGCAGTTTGTGCCATGCATCTGATTAAATTGAATGTGATTGTTAGACAAATGCAGTAATGATTTGTGCAGAGCAGAAGAGCAATTTAGTTAACTATGTAAGCTACTCTTTCCAGTTAAAAGTGAGAAAAATGCATTCCAGCAAATGTTTCTAACAGGAGACTTAAAAAAAAAATCTGATGTGAAACCTGAATAGTCCATTGTGATTTTTCATCTGTGTTCACAAGAAAGCCAGAATGTAAAAAGTCAGTTGTATTATTGGTAGTTTTGCTACACTCTGCACCAAAACAGGAGAAATAGAAAAGAAATACATTTTTAGGTGAATGAAGAGCTGAAATACAAAAATATACGTGTGCAAATAAGAGAAACGCAGTGTAATTCTGTGTCACAGAACTACAAGGGATTTCTGTTTGTACTTCAGCTTATTCTGTCATATTTTGTTCACAGACATTTCAGATCAATACAAAATATTCAGCTCTGTTCCAGTGATTGAATATAAATACATTATGTGCATACAAAAATAGTGATAATCTATGTTGATACAATAGTTCATTTTGCATTAGTGTCCTAGATAGGACAATGTTAAGAAGCAATTTAAATGAAATTCATTTAAATGTCAGCTCTCATGCTTGCGATTTTTCTATAATTGGTTATTTAATTAAAATAATTCTCATAGTCATTAATTTAGACTAAAACTTGCTGTGCAGTGACATGTTTTAATTACATGGTATTAACAAAATTGATATGCTTTAAAAAAGCATGGTTAAATTTTAAACAAGAATAAATTAGAAATCTCATAGATCATCCTACTTAGAGTATTTATGAGGAAAAATCAGTCATTTAAAATGTTTATTATAAACAAAGTCCCAACATTATTGTGCATGCATCATATTTGGTCCCTGCTTCAGTGTGGGAGACTTTTATGTTAACACAGCACCTCCATCTTCGAATTCCTTTAACCAACACACAATAAATAAGGTAATGAACCAAATTAAATATTAATAGAAATCCACATAAACCACAGAAGACAGACATAGAACTGACGTTTGAATTATACCATACCTTTGATATCATTAGGACAACATACTAATGAAGTTTTAAAGGGTTGAATCTTTATCTACTGTTCATGAAGACAAAAAGGATTATATGAGCCTTCTTGTAAGATGCAAATAAGGACTGAAAAAAAATTAACTATTAAAACTACCTGAACAAAACTAAAGTCTTAGACATGGATCCTGCAAGGTAATCCGTAAGCAAAGATCCACGTCCTTATGAAGTACTTTGAAGTCAAAGGAATTACTTTCATAAATAAAGTAGGCACTTTGTTTTCAGGACTGGGCTTCTATTCAAGAATATGAGAACCAGAATTTTATTTCATTGTCTATTAATTAGACTAGCTCTATATTACTTTGACCTTTTTAATATTCTGTGATTTAATTGGATGATCAGTCTACCTCAGCCTATGATTTCCAATCACCCTGCATAATATACTTCTACTCTTTTTTGCTTTGATGTGTTCAGGGTCCAACCTATATTAACATGAAATAATGATTTTTTTTTGGTGAATGGCAGGGGTGAAAAAAGACATATACAGACATCTAGAAATTTATTAATTCCATAACAAGATAACTTATCAATGTTGCTTTTTCTGGCAGCCAGCATATGAAGGATATTGTATGGCTTTCAAGCTTTTTTGATCCTCAAATTCAACACTGTACAGTCCAGAGTTTAAAATGCTGTTCAAGACTGAGGCCTTATCAGGTTTCACACTAGTCACCAAGATGGCCTAGGAAAAACACTGCAGTAAAAATCACTGCAGAAAAGCAGCTCTTGCATCCCCTCTTACAGTTTGAGGACTGGATTCATATAAGTGTAGATGTTGAGATGTGAGCTAATGATTGTAGGCTTTTTATAGTCAGTGGAGCAGAATATCTCGTTCCAAAGGAGATACTATATTTGTTTAGATGAATTGTGCTCTAAAACTGACTGTAGCTCTCAATTTTCTATAAAGAAAGGCCAGGACTACATCAGGGACAGAAGATTCAACTAGCTGAATTTCCTTCTTGTCTGCATAGATTTGTGTGTTTTAGTCTTCTTGTATAGTTCTGACTCGCGCATTGTATATGACAGTTTGATTTGCTTTCTGTTTTATAAATATCCACAGTCTGAAGTACTGTAACTTCTATGCATCTCACTGTCTTTCAAATCTGCAAGATATCAGGAAAACTACTAGTCTACCAAGATAGAATAGGCAATCCGTAGCAGAGTCAGGAACAAAGCCTAGCCCAGTGAATGTCTGTTTAATGTCTTAGTGTTAGCCAAGTGACTCATACTTCACGCGAGTGTTACTTCTTTTCTGCTTCATTGCTGTACTGACATTAAAAAAAAAAATCATGCAGTAATATCACAGCTGTCTTATCTTGTGAGCTGATGTGGATTCTGACTTTTCACTTGGAGCATCCTGTTCTCCAGCTGTTGCAATGAAGCTCTTTATAGGATACCTCTCTATAGCAAATGAAAATGTGATTGTAGCATGTGTTGGCTAAACTTGACTAGCACAATTAACACTATCAGCAAAAAGTAGGAAACTAATTCATGGTATGCCAGTAATCTAAATGTTGTTTTGTATCATGATGAACCATAGTTGTTTGCATTTCAACTTCCAACATGTAAAAATGCTGCCCTAACTTCATTGCTGTTCTCTGCATGAAGCAGATCAGCTAGCACAATGATACTGGTTTCTTTGATAACCAGATTTTCTATTTGCTGTGTCTACATACTTTCTAAACTGTGAGTTACCCATATTTATGCTGTGGAAAAGTGGAAGGAGAAAACATAAACTAGAATGGATTTAGTAACATATTATCATCCCTCTTTAAGAAGGAAGTTCATGGGTTACATGATTCAGGTGTGTACTTATTAACTCATTTCCATGGTAAATGGAGCTTATGACAGAAAATTTTACTAATGCTAGAGCTGGACCTTATTTACTCTCAGACTTTTTCCAGGACTCCTGCAATGTAAAAGTATTTCATGCGCATGTAAATATGATTTATTTTTAGCCTCAGAAAGTTTCCATCTCAGAAATCTTCAAGATTGACAAGAGTATACTTTAAAATCTATATACAACTTTAGCAGGTAAGATTGCTTAATAAAAATTCCTTTGTCAGTCTTCTTGCTTACTTTATTGCTTAATACAGTACTTCAATTGAGAATATTCAGAATTCACCTTGAAGACTACAGGATGCTCACTTGCCATAGGAACTGTAGTTCTTCCAACGAAGCATCTGCTTTTAGATCCCCTAACTACTTAACTTTTCCCTTTTGTTCCAGTTTCATTAGACTTTCACCACTGATCAGGAGAATCACACCAGCTGGTACCTACATCATCAGCTCTATACAGCCACTTGCTCACTCCTCCACTGTGGGATGGGGAAGACAGTTGGAAGGATAAAAGTGAGAAAACTCATGGGCTGAAATTAAAGCAAATTAATACATAAAGTAAAAGCTGCACATGCATGAAAAGCAAAACAAAGAATTAATTCACTACTTCACAGGCAGGTGTTTGGCCATCTCCAAGAAAGCAGGGCTCCATCATGTGTAAGGGTTACTTGGGAAGACAAACAACAACACTCTAAATATCTTCTTCTTCCTTCTTCCTCCTGCCTTTTTATTGCTGAGGATGGTGTCACATGGTATGGAATATCCTTTTGGTTAGTTGGGGTCAGATATTGTAGCCATGTCTCCTCCCAGATTTTCATGCAATATATTGTAGCCATGTCTCCTCCTAGATTTTTATGCAACCCCAACCTACTTACTGGTGCAGTGGTGTAGGAAGCAAAAACGGCCTTGATTCTGTTTAAGCACTGCCTAGCAATCACAAAACCAACCCTGTGTCATCAATACAGTTTTCAGCACAAATCCAAAACATTACAACAAACTATCTGTTCTGAAGAAAATTAATTCTATTCCAGCAAAACCCAGCACACTAGGTTTCAGCCAAACGTACAAGTCGAAGTCCTACAAATCTGTCTGGATGTTTATTAAAAAAAAAAAAAGGAAGAACAAGAGCATACTTTATGGGACAGAATGTTAAAATTCAAAATCTTTCAGTTCAGAAAGTAATAGCCTCTGCTTTTACAACAGAAGGGCACAATACAATCTGCGGCACTTACAAACCAGTCTATCTTGTAGCATCACAGCTACAAGAGCTGAACCTGGGCTCAGTAATTTGTTCCTATGACACAAAAAGTTGGCTTTCTAAGAGTTGTCAAAAGCAGCAACAAGATAAAGAGGCATTTAGAAAATACAGTCATAAACCTTAGAGAAAAAAAGAATGAATGTATTTAAGTCATCACCTCTTTTTCTTCTTTACAGAAGATTAATTGATGGGATTTAACTAAATATCTCTATGAGGGATAGATCGGTTTAAACTTCCCTGACAGTGGAAATTCAGCCAATGTAGTCTAGCAAGAGTAGAGAGCTATTCAGCTCTCCTTCAACTGGATGCCTACATTTTGGAATCTGAACAGGTTACTAAACTCTAGAATTGAATGGCTGTCAGTGACTGACACAAGAGTTCAGATACAGGGACTGGCATTCTGCTGCTTTAACTCAGGTGTTTAGTACCATTTGAGGTGTCCTTAGGTACATATCCTATCTGACCATTCCAGCAAGCATAAATTCCTTATGGGTCTTGTATCACAACTGCCAGGCTTTTGTGGAATCTTAGATGGTATTATGTTCAGGCTGCTAGGTTCCATATATATCTGTCTCACACATGAAGACCTATATGATCTTAAATTCAGTTATTTTTGACTGTAATCAGATCCCATCTCAAAAAAGTATTTTTTTATTTAGTTTGAACACAGGTGAAAATTTTGACACAGGCAGTGAAAGGAATTTAGCATGCTTTTAACAATAAAGAAATTAACAAAAATCCCATTGGCAAATAACTTAAAACTGCAAAAACTTAATCTTTTTCTTGTTTTTTTTTTTTTTTTTCCCTATTTGTTTCTTATCATGATGTCTATACTGATACCCAAGTCCTAAATAAGATCCATCATTTTTCCAGACTTTAAGCTATGGAGATGCACTGGAGATACACACTGGTGTATTTTAGGATATACATAAATGCAAAGCTAAGATATGTAATATCACATATCATGTAATTCCATCACAATTTGTTGATGTGTTGCCAACAAATCTGTTTCAATTTCACATTCAGAATGGATGTTTTCTCTTGGAAGCTGGTCACTGCTACACAAATGTGTTAGCCCCACTTCAAACTTCACGCTGAAAAGAATTCAGAAATAGCCCTGGGAACATTTAGTATTTCCTTGAAAAAGCTGTGGATTGTCATTAACTGACAAACAGTCCGCTGCCAAGTTCTTGCAAGAATTGTATTTGTTGTCTGATGCCAAACAGCCTCTTTAAATGCTAATGAACAAAGTATGGCATGCATTCTGTTCTTGATGGATTATGCCTATACCTTCTGTGGTCAACAGAAGGGGAATTCCCGGCCCATATGATTTCCATTCTGGCATGCTACTCTCTTCTCTGCTTACAAGGCAGTAAGCACTCAAATAGATTAGTCAATCTTATTTTTAAATTAAGTATAGCCTCCGCACCCTAACTCACATGTATAAAATGTGAGGGAACTGTGCCAGGCTGCCTACGCACTGTATGTGTTTTGTTTTCTTTAGAGGATTAAGCTCCTGACTTTAATATCAGTGATGCTCACTGTATACTGATACGCCTTTTAAATTCAAACATGAATGTTTCATAAACAGCTGATTTACATGTTTGTCTTTACCTCTTTAGAGACAGATTTAAGGAGTTACACTTTTAAATTGCCTTCTTCAGTGGTTTTCAGAATTTCCTGCTACTGAAAGTGCTGGCTTGATACAGAAACAGATTAAAGAATTGTGTCTTTCTACCACAGATGTGTAGTTTTAGAGGAAGATGAGGTCCAGATTTGTACATATTAATACCTTTGATTACACTTTCAAGCCCAGCTTTCCAAGAAGCATAAATTATGCAGCAAATTGCAGACTGGAGTTCTATTCTGAATATTTTTTTGTGTGATATGATGTTTTAATTTGGTTTAATTGTCATTTGAAAACTGCTGTTAGTCAGATGATACTGTCCTAGTTTAGGTTTTGCTGAAAAGGAAGGAAAAGTGTTTCTAGAACAACAGCAAGCTAGAAGCTACAGGGATGATGTAATCCACTTGTAGTTAGGATGCACAACTACAGGATGCAGAATATACGATTAATAAAAATAAGCAATCATGAAAGATTGTAAGACTACTTTACAAACTCACAGGGAGGGATTTTTTTGTTTTAGGTGCACTGCAATTTATTTTCCTGAAACCTACAGCTGAGGCTGAGCCTGCACTGGATCTCCACATGGATTCCACCAACTTAACTGGTGAAAACAAACTCCTATTTCTAATGCAAAACCACTCTTGCTTCTGGACTTCATACAACTTTACAAATAGCTTTACTAGCTAATTTGAAATAAAAATTAAACCAATTCATTCAGATAAGCAGATCATTCAATAAAAAAAAGACTTTTTAGGGGTAAAAAAGCATCTTGCCTTCTACCAACCTATGCAGAAAGAAAGACTGTTTTTCTATTTTACACTGATCCATCTCTGAAGATTGTGCTTCTTCATGGAGAACGAATGTTTCCACGTTAGTGAGAAGTTTGATCCAAGCTTTTCGCTTTCAGTAGAGAAAAAAAAGTCCTCAATGCTGTTATAGGTTGAGAACTACATCCTAACCATAGAGATGATTCCTCCAGAGTACCAGAGGGTCCAAGGAACTGAACAGTCCAGCCCCACTGCATGGACACCAGACATTAAGTTATTCCATTGCATAATAGTGCATCTTTATCTTCGATATAAATGGACTCCATAGTCAGTTTCAGCCACTTTTTCCCCTCTCTGCTCTCAACACGCTGGGCTGTTATCTCACCGAATCACAAAATCCAAGATCATCAAGTCCAACTAATCACCCAACACCATCTGATTAATTAACCATGGCACTAAGTGCCTCATCCAGTCTTATTTTAAACACTTCCAAGAACGGTGACTCCACCACCTCCCTGGGCAGCACATTCCAATGGCCAATCACTCTTTCTGTGAAGAATTTCTTCCTAATATCCAGCCTAAACCTCCCCTGGCACAACTTGAGACTGTGTCCTCTCATTCTGTTGCTGGTTTCCTGGGAGAAGAGACCAACCCCCACCTGGCTACAACCTCCCTTCAGGCAATTGTAGATGGCAATAAGGTCTCCCCTGAGCCTCCTCCAGGTTAAACAACCCCAACTCCTTCAGCCGTTCCTCACAGGGCTTGTGCTCCAGACCCCTCACCAGCTTTGTTGCCCTTCTCTGCACACTTTCCAGCAACTCAATGCAGGGGAGGTTTGCTGCCTGGCTTGGCCTTGGAAGGGCTAATTTTTAGCTGCACCATTTGGCCTGGTGCATGGGGGGAAGGCAGGGAGGTATGGGGGGGACCATTTGAGGCCCAGGTTTTGGCCTGGTTTGGGGGGAGGCTTTGGAAAGTTTTGGCCCAATGAGGTTCTGTGGTAAGCTCAGATAAGAGAACTGGGCTGAGGTTGAATATGAATTTGTGTATTGTGCATGCTTTTGTATTGTGGTATATAGGTGTGAATAGTACTTCCATCTATATTTCCAGTTCTTTCCAATCCTGTGTGGAGCATTTTCTTTTACCTATTTTGGGAGGTGTGAAAGAGAATCCATCTTTCTCCCTATAAACTCAAGACAAATGCTTTTTGAATGAAAGTTAAAAAAAAAACATAAAAGTGTGTCTCTAACTTGCTGGGAGTACTGGCTATGCTTATCTAAACATTCTGGATAAATCAAGATATCCTGTCATCTTCCATTCAGCAGTAGCAAATGAAAAGGATAATAATCATACTTATGGATATTAATATTGCAAGAAAACAAATTTTTAAAATAATATCAGTCTCATTTCAAATGAGCAATTCCTTCTAATCTTCAAGCTATTTATAGATAGACCTTTATAAACTCAAACTAATTAATAAATGGGATCAATTTCAAGATTTTTTTTTTCCTGTTCAAAACCACATAATCATTCATTTTAGTAACATTTTAAAGGCCACGTCTGAAATAGATTTGCACCCATGTCCCCAGTGTGAATTTTTCACTCTTTGGCAGCATACAATAAGTAGTGTATAATGACCTTTTCTCTGTTTGGAACAGGGATTAGAATAATATATTTGACCCTTTTTACTCACCTGGGAGTGATGCTAGTCTCCATGTTCAATAAGGTAAAATACGTCTCTAGTGTCCCAAGGTTAAGGCCATGACTTTAAACTATTTAACACAAGCTATCAGGCTGATTCACCTCAATCAGACTCTACAGAGGGGTTGGTTTTACTTTTTTCTCTTTTTTGTTAGGCTGAATTATATATAGTTCATCACAACAATTTCTTATCTGCGATACAATTAAGGGAAATATTTTGCATTACAAACAAAGCAAGTTAACCTGGTCACATTGTGCATTATAAGAAAATTTATGACTGCATAAATAGCAGTGTAAACTTACAGAAAGACTAGTAATTATAGTGCCATTGATGGTCTTTGTTGCTTTAATTCTGAAGCAGCCAGAATGATTAAACTGAATCTTAATCGACTTCTCCATTAAAAATGCTGGCAGAGAAGCTCCCTTAACCTTTCTCATTGATTGAACACAACAATCACCATTCAATTATAATGCAAAAGGACATTTGTTATAATGTACAAAAGATGCATGAGCCATTTCCTTTTACTCAAGACAATCAATGAGATGACTTCTACCTCAGAGAAGGGAAGGTGAAGGTAGTGTACCTGGAAGAGCATTAAAATCAAAGCTGAACTCAAATAACTGCAAACGCTACCATTTTCAGGGGATGGAAGATTATTTCAGTGAAAATAAAACAAGCAGTTCCTCTTTGAAAGATAGATAAGAACACAGAATTGGAAGTAAATTCACCAAAATTAACATTAAATTCCCATATTATAAAACTAAGAGAAATTTTCATATAAAGAATCTAGCTACATAATAACTAGAACTAAAATTCAGATCTGGAATTTTAATGTTAGTTGTTTTTCTAATCTCAATTTTCTGTTTAGGAGGAATATTTTATATATTTATGTGACTACAATTTGGAATGAATAGAGCATGGTAATGTCACGTAATGAATATAAACACTGCAATCATTAACAATCAGCATAATTTCTGGACTTGGAAAACTAACAGGAAATATGAATTACAGAAATCACAGGATTTTCGCACAAATAATTGTCTTAATTATATTTTTATTTCCTCAAGTAAACTGCAGGAAAAAGGATACAAGGCAGTTTATACATCACACACTTCTGGGAAGATAATTGTTTAAAAAACAACTTTCACAACTTTCTAGTATGGTAATTTTTTTTCAAGATGCGTTACCCTATCCTGAAAAATTAATTAACTTCAGTCCAAAAGAGGTGCATTTTTAGAGTGGACATATAAGTTCTTATGTCACTCGCTCTCTGTTTATAGAACTTAAACAACGGAAAGTCATGGAGAAGAGAAGGAGCAGCTGATAGGTTGCTCAGTTGCTTGTACTGTTTCTGCTACATGCAGATGTGGAATTTACCTCTGCATTTGTTTGCACCAAGTCAAATCAGTCCCTTAGCTGCTATATGACTTGGCTGCTCTACTCCCAAAACAAAACGGGAAGGAGCTAGGGGCTCTCTAGTATATTTTCAGCTCTGATACCATAGTTGTTTGTGTTGAGCTTCCATCACCAGAGCTTGAGTAGGGCAAATCGATCCAATTTTTTTTAAAGCCTATTGGCACTCATAGAATCATAGAATTGTTAGGGTTGGAAGGGACCTCAAGGATCTTGTTCCAACCGCCCTGCCATGGGCAGGGACACCTCACTCTAGATCAGGTTACCCATTTCGCACTAGTTCTTTACCTTCTCCAGTAAGTCTTTGCAGTCAGTGTGTATTACAGACAGGATGAGTACTAATTCAAAGTTATCCATATACTGCTCATTGTTCTCAATTTAGCTGTTCTGTCTCTTAAAACATTGAGATACTGTTTAACCCATTTTCTGAAAGCTGCTAGCGCTGCCATCAGATTTTGAAGGCCTCATAATACAGTATTCGTTTCCTGAATCCTTGCATGCATTTCCCAGTAGAAATCACCATCTGCTGCTGCTATCTGCCTGGGTAATTATTCCTTCTCCTGCTTATCTTCTTTCTCATATTACTCCAACTTCTGCATTCATATAGAGCACATCCATTTTATGCTGATAATTCAGTTGACAAATAATGGTAATGTTTACCAGAATGAAGAACAGCCAAAATGACCAGAGGGCTGGGAAAATTATCCTATATGAACTAAAATCCTGAACGGTTATTCCAAGACTTCTAACAATCACCCTTCTAATCTAAAAATCACTAATAAACAAGCCAAAAGAACAAGAAGCAAAGGATGGGGTATATTGTCCCTGTAATGGATATCTACTACAGGATTACCCAGAGAATGTGTTTTTTTCCTATATAATTTTTTGAATTGTGTCCTGTGTTTGGCTAGAATAGGGTTGTTTGATTTGGGTTTTTTTCCCCCTTCTAGAAGAATCTGGGAGGGGCCACAGCCAAGACAGGCAGCTGAATCAGCCAATGGGTTATTCATGGAATCCACTATGTGGAAAAGACCTTAAGATTTTTGAGTGCACAACTGTTAGACCATGTTCCTATGCACCTCATCCAAATGTTCGTGCTGACATCAAGCCCAATATATAAGGCAAAGGCTGTCCAGGGCACATATGGGTGCTTTAAGCAGGTAACTGTGATGTGGCACTGGCAGGATCAGGTGGACAGACCCAGCTGGACCATCAGAGTCAGTGCTATGTTTTCTTTTACTTGCTTCATGTATTATTTTATTAATGTTATTCTTCTCCCTGATTGTTGTTATCTCTTTATTCTGTTCTATTAAACTTTTCTTATCTCAACCCATGGGGCTTTACCTTTTTCTCCTGATTGTCCTTCTCATCCTGCTTGGGGTAGGGGTGGAGATGAGATGGTGGGGGGGCAGTTGTGTGAGGGGCTGCATGGGGCTTGGCTGCCAGCTAGGCTGCCAGCTAGTCCTGAACCACAACAAACTGTAAACCTTCCAGGATGGATCCCGTATCCCACTGTAGTAGGCTGATCAGCAATATTCTGATACCACTTCAAAAAATTATTAATAACAATCAAGAGGCCAGTATTTTCTGCTTGAATGTACAACTCTGTAAGAAATACACTCTTCAAATTTTCTGAGTTGTGATGTACACAGTTGCTATATAAATAGCTACGTAAAACATGAATATGGTCTTGATAATTCACACAGCAAGAAAATTTCATTTCAAAAATTTCTGTATTCCTGTCACCTTTAAAATTTCGTTTTACAGAACATAGTTTTCTCAGTGTTCTTGACTGTGTTGGTAGATTCAAAGAATAATTAACCCGAATCTAATTTTTTTTCTAATTTGTAGAAAGTCTGAATACTGGTTCCCATCATGAAATATTATATAATGTATTGTAATTACATTGTGCTGTAAAATGTTTTGTATTGTAAATGACTATGTATTGTAATTACATTGTCATTTACAGTATAAAATATTCTAAAGCATGAATGATACTGAAAGCAGAGCCCAAAATTTTGGTCTTTACCACTATCAGGGTGGTTTCTTCAGCCATATCCACCCTAAGCTTTACATAATCTTGCATAGTAGGTGAGAAAAGTGAGACAAAATTCCATTTTTCTGTTGTGGAAAATATAGTCCCTTTGGAAAAGGGAATAGTAGGTTCAGATACTGTTGTTCACACTGCAAGAGACTAGAACTCTGTCATTTAGGGCTACAGGAATTTGCACTGGTGTCTGATTTGCCTCTCAAGAACAACAGCCTTGTTTTCTTTCTTCAACTCAGTGTCTCTGTTCCTTTTCTTCCAAATTTCTTCCTCTTTGTTTTAATTGAATCATAATCAAACAGGGAATTGATTGACCATTTCTCACGTTTGGACATCCACAGAGAAAGTGAGGGAACAAGAGGACTGACACAAAGAGATACAAACACATTCAAACATCAGCCCCTAGTAAAATAGTATTTTTTGATGGAGGCTTGTCAGCTTTAGAGCTGTCCTGTTGACAGCTGTTTGTTTCTGTACCTGCTGCTTTTACCCACTCAGTTGTACAGACTGTGCTTTGTTGGAAAGAAATCTTCAGATTTATGGCAGAAATTGGAATTTTTCTTACTTTAAAAATATTAATTACTGATTTTATTTATAAGGCAATAACTAAAGTAAGCTTGTACTAGCCAGGAGGCAACAGTGCAGAAGGAAGTGCACTACCACCCTAGGTGTACATTTTCACAAGGGGCCACAGAGCCCTGATCTTCCAACACTGCCTCTACTCCTTCTGGATGAAGGCCGATGAACAGCGAGCCTCCATTTGTAGGCATCAGTACAGGCAGGGCTTAGAAACAGACCTATTGATAAGACTATGTTTTCATCTAAAGACAATGATTTTGCTTCCCCTGCAACATGCAGCAGCCTACTTGACTTTATTGAATGGCAACCCGTTTCATATGGAATTAGACTACCCAAAGAAAATGTAGATCTAGGAGAAAAAATAACTATATTATTGAGGTGGTCAGATGACAAATCAGAAAGAAATAAAAATCATAAACTTCATTTTTGGCCAAAAATTTCACATTCTCGCATGAACGCTGTAGAATTTTAGTTTCCTTCTGTTGTCCAGAATGAGCATCTCTTAGTTGGATCAGGCCTGTCCCGCATTCCTGACTACTGAATGCTGTGGAGTCAGATACACTGGACAGAACTCAGCTGATGTGTCTCACACAAGCACAATTTCTTGACACTTCAAAGGGGAAAGAAAAAGCTATACATTTGTTCTCATAAGCTCGATATCAAAAGCAATTTAGTGTGTATTGTGAAGGTATCTTAGAACTATTTCCAGTTTTAAAGTGCTTTGTAAATGTGCTAAAATGTAAAAACTGTTACTAAGAAAGTAAATTATTCTTAGTAAATCTGTCACATTTCATATGTGTCCAGTGGCTTTACCTCATCCTTAATGCTATACATGCCCTTTTTTTGGTCATGTATGTTTCTCTTGTCCATTGTAATAGAAGGCAAACACACTGAAAAGCAAGTGAATACACAAATGAGCCAATGTTAATATTGTGGTAACTGAACTCAGCTGTTCAACATTTCTCACAGACAAATTTTAGGCTACTGATATGAGTATATTGGAACCAAAAATATGGATTTAGAAGCTTTGTTAGACATATTCTTTTAAGCTACTTTTTGTGTCTATATTCTGTTTGGACCAAAAAATATCAAGATAGATGTACTTACAGTATGCTGGCACTCCTGCTTCCTTTCCTCATGGGCTCTAAATATTCATGTGGAAAAGAAAAAAAACAGCCAAGTCGCTATGAAACTCACATACTTTGTGATGGTTTTAAGACCATCTTTTTAATTTTTCTTCACAAAGTTCGAGCAGAGAAAATGAAAGAATGAAAATAAATCACAATTGGGTGAAAGAAAGCAAAATAGTGATTATTCTATACACTTCCATTGGAGAGGTAGAAATGTTTAAGAATCTCTACTCAAAACAAAGTTGGGGAGTTGGGCAGTTTCAGCTTGCTGGGCTTCTGACTGGCTGCTGCTTCTCTTCTGGCTGAAGATAACACACTGACCTTGACAAGCTAACAGCCTCTCTGCTTCTTGACTCTCTCCCTTCTGCCAGGGCGGTCTGGGGGGATTCCTGCTGATCTGGGGGGGAGGTCCCTTGGGGAAGGCCCCTTGGGGGAAGCAAAAGGGCTTGTTTGTGCTTTTCTGTTGATTGTACATATTTGTAAATGTTGTGAATAGTGTGTATTTGTACATATTCATTGCATTTCATCATAGACTGTATATTTGCCTGTAAATACAGCTTTCATTTGCTTTCAGACTGAGATAGCCTGGTCATTGTCGGTGTGTGTGTGGGATTTCAGCTCTCACACTGTTACATACTTCAATTACTGAATATAACTTTTTGAAAATTTTATTTCTCCCCAGTCTACTTCTGGACCCATCATGAAGCAAAAATAAAATGTAACCCTTAATGTAATGCTTATGTATTTAATGTCTATAACACAACTATTAAAATACACTTGAGAGTTTCCAGTTTGTTTTGGTTTAGTACTGGACTATGACTACTAGTAAACTGCAGAAAATATCTGAATGAGAGCTGAAGATCTAACCAAGAGGAATATGATACGACATGAATTTCTTTTTCTCTTTTTCATTAAAGAAAATTAACAGAAAGCGATTTCAGTTTTGTTATAAATAACAAACAGATTTAATATGCAAACAATATTTATTTGAACTGCTGCTGGTCAAGTCTTAAATGTTGTACTCTTATCTTCATATCACAAGAAACAAGACAGAAGACTATAATTCCTGAATTTTCCTGTTACAGATTTTGGCATGGCCTCATCTCTTCTGAGCTTCCTGGCTGTCACTGAATAACACCTGGAAGCAAATTAATTATTATCCAGTGAAAAAAAGAGAAAAAAAGGGCTTCCGGTACCTGAAAGGGGCTTACAAAACAACCAGGAAGAGACTTCTTATAAGAACTTGTATTAATAGAGCAAGAGGGAATGGATTGAAGTTTGAGGAGGAGAGGTTTAGACTAGATATTAGAAAGAAATTCTTTACAGAAAGAGTGCTGAGATACAGGTTGCCCAGGGAAGTCATGGAGGAGCCCTGGAGGAGTTTAAGGCCAAATTGGATGAGACCTAGAGCAACCTGGTCTAGTGGAAGGTGTCCCTGCCAATGCCAGGGGGGTTGGAACTAGATCTTTAAGGTCCATTCCAACCCAAACCATTCTATGAATCTATGAATAAGTATAAAAATACAGAGTTTAAGGAAAGAGTGCGATAAAATTAATTATGAACAATGTAAAACAAGGAAATGTTGCCTGAATTTAGAGTATTTTGTCACTCCAGCTTACCAGATAATGGCAACAGCACAGGATTTAATGAAGAGTAAGAGGGAGGGTAAATTAAACTTCATAATTTCTGGTTTATTGTAGTTAATTGATATTGGTACTCAGGTTGGCTATCATGAGGCAGCTGGAACATCTCTACCCTGCGCTAGTCTTACTTCTGTTAGCTGATGTGAAACTACCAACTGATGCTATACCATTTAACGTGTGAAGTTAGACAAAATGAGAGGGACTAGGCCCCCAAAGATGAGCAGAATGCAGTGATCTGCAGACTCAGAAAGAAAAGAGGTGAAGGAAAATGAGATAAGAGCTTTAGTTATCAACATACTGGTTTTAAATTGAATCACGGTGATAAGGAACACTGGTAAAGAATATCACATTTTTAGTTGGGCTGAAGAAAGCATTAGATATTAAAAGCGCCTCAGTGGGAAAGCCATATAGAGAAGTTGCAATTGTTATCTGCATGTAAGAATACCCATAAGGAGAATATGAGTCTGAAAGTTGTCTGGAGCTAACCTCAAAATGTACATAGGAAATGAAAATTTTCCAAATGGAAATGTAAC
This sequence comes from Indicator indicator, assembly GCF_027791375.1. Taxonomy (NCBI): domain Eukaryota; kingdom Metazoa; phylum Chordata; class Aves; order Piciformes; family Indicatoridae; genus Indicator; species Indicator indicator. The sequence goes on from NC_072010.1 coordinate 44,313,722, forward strand.
TTGTGGGGATGAGGAAGAAAAAAAAAAAGAGTGAATGCTGACGGAGGTGAAAATTCAGAGGAAATTTTTGGGAATTTCTTATCTGAATGATGGGAGAGAACATAACTGTGTTGCTAGAACACAACTATTTGAAATGAAGTTTTTACTCCTCAGTGGGACAGCTTTTCTGTGTGGAGCTGGCAGTGCAAACTAGTTATATAGTTGCATTGTACTGTAAACTAAACAGTCAGACATTATTTGTTTATTGACTAGAAACAGATGAAGAAGTTATAGACTGTGGTGGTTTGGCCCTGGCCTGGAGGCCAGATGCCCACCAAAGCCGCTCTATCACTCCCCCTATTAAATGGACAGAGGGAGAGGGGAGGAAGAAAAAAAAATTGACCAAAGCTAATAATAAGATAGAAGCGAATTTAATAACAATAATAGTCAAAAGCAATAGACCGCGCGGAAGCAAGAGAGAGATGTTAGTCTCTACTTCCCATCAGCAGGACGATGGTCGGTCTCGGGAAGTAGGGCTCTCTAAGCTTGATAGTTGCTTGGGAGGATAGACGCCATGGACCAATCCCCCCACTTCCTTCTTTTACTTCATTCTTATATCTGAGCTGACGTCATATGGCATGGAATACTTCTTTGGCCAGTCCAGGTATGCCAGCTCAGCCATGTCCCCTCCCAAGATCCTGCCCATCCCTCAATGTACTCTTGGGGCAGGGAAACATTGAAAAGACATAGCCTGGGTACTTATTCAACAGTAGCCAAAACATTGCTATGTTATCAACTGCTGCTGCAAAACACAGCACTGGAGAATTAACTCCAGCTTGGCCAAACCCAATACATAGACATATTCTTAGAACTTAACTCTTGCTTTAAAACATTGAAATTATTTTATTACACTCACAGGCAGTCACTTGGGATAAAATAGGATGAAAACTGGTTGAGATAAAGTAGAGTGCAATAAAATGTATTAAATCCAAGCACAAGTTAGTTTATTACACTATGCATTAAATCATTATTGAAGAAAGAGCTATTCAAGAGAGGTGCATTAAAAACACCTCCACTGCAATTATTAAAACATACTTTTATCTGTAACTCACAAAATTATATGATATAACCAACCTGAGACTTTGTGGTTGGCTTAGCAGACTTTTACATCATTCTATGAGTGTCATGTCAGATCAGTTAAAGTGATTGAGCAAATTAAAAGGTATCTCTGTTCAAGCATCACCTTTACATCTCATTGCTGCGAAAAAAATGGATTGGTTATAAATAAATTACCAAATATTTGATAACATGTATGCTGATAAACTATATCCTAGTATAATTTATTCATGCATGAGGCTACTAATGCAGACACTGAATTCAGAATGCCCCCTAAAATTAGCTCATGACACAAAGTTAACTTCTGGTTACTGTTTATGAGCTATGCTCATGCTACATTGACCTTCTTTTAGGCACTGTATTGTCATTAACATCAAGAAGCAGTTCTTTTGCAGAAATTTTGTGCACCATAAGGTATAACCAGTCTGGTTAAAGGGGGGGGGTGTGTGTTTGAACTAGATGACCTTTAAAGGTCCCATTCAACCCAGTGCATTCTATGATTCTATTATTCTATGATTATATTTCCTTTTACTGGTGATACAGGAGCACTGTCAATTTATGAGTAATGCAAACACTTGTTCAAATCCAAATAATTTTCTATTCTTATTTATGCTGCAACAGAAAGTTACTGTTGTATTATATTTCTGGTTAAAGGTATTACAACATGATATATAGTCCATTAAAAGTGACAGAGAAAAGACGTTTATGGAAGTGGGTAAACCTTAGCAGTTGCATGTGGTTTAATCAGATATTAGTTAGGGTCAGGCTGATAAGGTTGAAGCACTGAACAGAGAAGGTGTTGCATTTCTGTCATATCAGGTTATACTTTAAAGGTATCAAACAAGAAAAATCTCTATTTATTTCTCAGATAAGCAACTCAAGCAATGTCATAAATTATCCAGTACATTTTGCTCATGCTTCCTCATACTGAAGAACAGCATATTCCCATTTTCTCCTCAAGGTCTCCAGCTCCTTGTACTTTACAATCACTTCTGTTGCTAAAAGTCTCTGACTTTGCACATATGAAATGCCCCTGTTTCTCAATTTGTGGGGAGAATGTGAGTGTTTGAATTATCACAAAATAGGATTTTTTTCTCTAAATTTGTGTTTTTCTTCTTCTAAAATGAAAATGTTTAGGTTATATGAGTGAAAATAAGATATTTGAGTTTTTGAACTGTCCTAGAGATAAGAAAGGTTAGTCACAGAGTAACTAGATTATCAGCCTGAGGATGAGCAGAAAAATGTAAGGACATCTTTGATATTGCATGGTTAAGCAGTAAAATGCTGAAGATCAAAGTGCACACTCTATACCAACTACCATTATATTTATGAGGGTGATGAAACACTGGAACAGGTTGCTTAGGGAGGCAGTGGAGGCTACATTCCTGGAGACATTCACGGTCAGGGTCAGTGAGAGGTCTGAGCTGCCTGATTTAATTGGGATGTCCCCGCTTGTTGCAGAGGAATTGGACTGGACTACCTCCTTCAGACTGTATGCTCATCTAAACCATGACCAGCCAGCTTTTTATGTGAATTCCACGGGAAATAGTGTGAAAGGCTTTATTGAAGCCCAGGTAGACAATATCCACAGCCTCATCCATTAGGTGGGTCATCTTCTCATAGAAGGAGATCAGGTTCGTCAAGCAGGACCTGCCTTTCATAAACCCAGGATGACTGAACCTGATACCCAGGTTGTCTTCTATGTGCTGTGTAATGGCACTCAAGATGATCTGTTCCACAACCTTCCTTGGCACTGAGGTCAGACTGGGAGGTCTACAGTTGCTCAGATCTTTCTTTCAGCCTTTCTTGTAAATGGAAACATAAACTTATATACGATGAGATGACAACACATCATAAAAAAATAGAGAAAAATTTAGGAAACATTTAATAGTTAACAGGAAATTAAGAAGAACTGATACAGATTTAGGTAGTCATTACAGGTGTTTAAGATATTTGTGACCAAAAAATAAGTGTATATATTTATTTTTTTAGGATTTTTCACTGAATCATTAAAATGTCCTATATGACTGGTCCAAAAAAAAAAAAAAAAAAAAAAGAGTTTGGAAAACCTTAGTATAAGTTTAAATACAGGCAGACTTGGCAAATTCCAGTTTTAGGAGTCCTTTATAGAAGTCCAGCAAGTTCACTGAGGCAGCGCCTTTTGCATTCTACTCTTTGCAGACTTTGACAACATTTCATAGAAAGTAGTGCTAAGACACTGATTTGCAGAGACCAGGAGATCGGAAGTTCCTCTGTAGTACACAAACCCAGATACCTAAACACTGGGAGCACCAAAACTACACTGAAATGTCAAAAGAGGCAAAGACACTTAAGATACAATACTAGCACAGCCAGAAATTCAAAGGTAAGGACCCCACATATGCCAAATTATTACATCTGTCTTTCATCCATCCCTAACAACCATGCAAATTTACAAATAATTTCTTTCATTTGCAATGATGAAAATAAATACCTGCTTGAAAACAAACAAAGAGGAGAACATCCCAGCCCTGGAAAATGTGACAAGTTGAATCAACAAAACTTGATATCACCCTCAGCAGGTGACTATTTCATTCCAAATTCCCTCTGCTACCACAGGGAGACTGTAAGGAGTAGCTAGGCTATTAGAGTATAAGCTACTAACAGACTTGTAAGTTAGGGAAGAGTAATCTCTATGAAACTGTTGTGCTTGAGTTGGCAAGTACATTAATAAGTGTATTTAGATCCTTACCAGGAGGGAAAACACACAGTTAAGGTTAGCGATAATCCAGTAACACTTAAAATTTTTCTCTGAATTGTTGTTAGTCATTATCAAGGTAATAAAAATGAAAACAGAAGCAAATTTCGCTGAAGATGTTCCCTTTGTCTATAGTACTGGACATCAAATATTCTCCAGTGAGGTCAGATGAATTTTACCACGTTGCCTCACTAAAACCATACAGAACCTTTCTTAAACATGTAATTACTCTGTGTCTACATCTACCAGAATCAAACCCACATTTTTTAATGTTCAAAAAATACGGTAGATAACCTCTGAACTGCATGTGAAAATTCATTTCTCTCCTCCTCCTTTAAAACTCTGTAGTAGTTCATCACCTTTCTGGTGATCTTTATTCATTAGTTAAAGAAATTGAAGGTGCTGTTCGCTGACATCATGAGTTCAATAACTGAAAGAGAAAATATTTGCTCTGCAAGTAAAACATTGGGAACAACTCACTAAATTCGATACTATTAAAATGAAAGACAAGACACTTAAAGGTTACTTTTCTTTCCTATTTCAGCTACCCAATGCTTTCCTTTCTCTCTGATGCACTCTGGACAGTGTTTTAACAACTAAATTCTAATTTAGACGGAGTTTATCAGAGAAGGGAGATTTTCAGTCTTTCAGTTCCATATGCCTTATTACACAGTGTGAATAAAGAGATACATCCTGAAACAGGCTGCCTAGAGTAGTGGTGAACTGACCATCTCTGGATGGTGTAGACACATAGATGTGGTACTTAGGGGCATGGTTTAGTGGTGACCTGGCAGTGCTGGGTTAATAGTTGGGTCTGATGATCTTAAAAATCTCTTCCCACCAAAATGATTCTATGATTCTATATTAAAGGAACAGCCTTGGTTATAGCATAGGTTATAGCCAAGGTGAATCTTAAGACATATCTTTAATGTCTAAGCCTTTCCAAGTGCAATGAAAACACATTCTATCTCAGATTGTTCTAACAGTATTTTTTCTTTTAATGTGAGGTGCAATTTCAAGTGTCCTTCTTGAGATTCCTAAACTGACACACTAAGACTGATTTGTTGATAGGCCCTGATCCATAATGTAATCTGGTTAATTAAAATGAAAATTTTTAATCTCAACACATATTTTTAATAATTTTAGATACTGCAATTATCACGAAGTCACTAAAATATAATTTCACTCTTTTTTTTCACCTTTGGTGCTTTTTTACATCTTAAAGGTGATGAATAACTGGCAATAACAGCATTATTGTCTTCTTCCTGAAGATGGTTGTTATTCTATGCATTTATCTATATTTGTGGCAGAGATTTTCTTTCCTTGTTCCAAAACACACAGAGATTAGAAAGTATTTTTAATTAAAATGATTACTGTTGTGGTTATGTTATTGAGCAATATCTTGGGATAAATATATTCACTGTTAGAAGTGTAATTGTACTTTTCATCTTCATGCTAAATAATATTTATACAGTTCATCCTTAAATTGTGTAAAATTGGGTTCGATCCCAACTGCTAGAAGGTGTTGTTTTTAAAACAAGGCTAAGCAAGCACAAAAGTTTATATGAAGATACAGATTTGATTAGCATTCAGACAAAACAAGTTCAGCCAGGTTGGCTTGTGCAGTTATTCCAGTTTGACTGCAGTAGGTTTCCACTGCACTGACCATTCAAAGAGGGACTTAATTTTGCTACAATCTACAGTTCTTTTGAAAGGTAGAAATACTTAGGGTGATATCATATGGTGCAGGTCATAGCTGTTGGTAACACACTTTCAGCAGTCTCTTGTATACATTTGCATTAGAGCAAATTCATTAACAATTACAACAGAATTTATCAGAAATAAAGAAAAAAGTTCACAAACTCCCCCTATGAGGTTCTCTCTTCTGCCACATCAATCTCTAGAAATATTCAGAATACTTGATTTAGTGTCTCCCTATTGCAAACACTGTATGTTGAAACATTGATACAGGAAGTCGCATATAAGCTTCCACTTGGCCAAAGATAATGCAATGAGTCTTATTTATAGAATTATTCTGGCACCTTTGGAAAAAAAACAAAACAAAACAAAAAAACAAACCCAAACCCAAACCAAAACCAAAAGAACTTTTCAAAACCAAAAGCCTGAAGTTGACTGTCAATGGTATAGAAAGACACCTGTGCCAGCTTCTCATCTGTTTGAGATTAATTACTACAAATTCAGAGTCTAATACTATTAGATACTGCAGTGGAGCATCAAACAGGACATGCTATCTCAGCGTGGTTCAAAAGGACTTCTGTGTCAGAAAGAGCCAATCTGATGTAAAGCAATGACTGCTGTTTTTCTTAGAGCCCAGGTAAAAATGAAAACTGCAGAGAGCTTATGCTATTTTACTCTTTGATAAATTCAAACCAGCAGAATAAAACACAAATTTGTATAATGATTACAGCAAGGATCTCATCCACAGGCAAAAAGCCCTTTTACATTTTTCTGCTAGAAGCATTTCCTCCAGAGTTGGTAGCTTATTTGGGAAGTTATGTGATGACTTATTTTTCCCAATGACTACCCAGACAGGTGGGGTGATGGTTGTACAGATTCTCTTTCCTGGAATTTGGGATTGTAATAGATTACTGCCCATATGTCTTTGTGAATGGTTGTTATTGCATAATTTACTAAACAGGTGTTCAGTAGGTGATATCCACCTGGTTTATGTAGTTCTTTCTGATTCTACAAGCTTCTGGCTTTCAAAGCATTCTATCTGTTCTTGCACTTTATTCCAGTGAAAGCCTACTCCCATGCTGCTCACCAATATTGTTTTTAGTATGTTAACACTACCAATATCTAAGTTTCTTTATTCTTGCTAGACTCTTATCTATTGATTCCTGCCTGTCCATAATCCTCTGTTTCTTCTTCAGCACTATTTTTTCCTCAGTTGTGCTGCTTCCTAGAAAATCCACTTGTATTTCTCTGTCAGCCTTCCTCAGTTTTGAGCAAATTTCTTCTAACTCTTTCGTTATCAAGAGAGGCACAAATTCCTGCTCTAGGGTTGGCTTGAAACTTTGTCCAGGTAGATACAATAGATTGAATTAAATAAGCCTTCTGGCTTAAGTTACCTCTTTAAAACTTTCGGTTTTCGTTTTTTTTTTTTTTTTTTTTTAACTTCTTTGTGTCTATTACAACTTGACTATGCTGTTTCCTGTGCCAATTTCTGAAACAAACAAACAACAAAAAACAAATCTCATGTAAGTATGTCAGATGGGACCTGCTGAGTTGCTCTAGATACCTGTGAAACTTATGTATATCAGCCTTTACATCCATATTTAAAACAGCATGCTGTATCGCAGAGACTTTGGTAGGTTTTGGTTGAAGGCAGTACACATAAAGTGTATCAACTGTCACTGCAGTGATTTGCGTGGGTGCACAGACATTTAGGTATCTAGAAGCAGAGAGCAAACAAAAATTCTTACCATCACCCACTCCTTTGTTGGGATCCTAGTGTTTCCTCTCTTCTGAGCTTTCTACCGTATCTTCATGAAATCAGGGGGAAATCTGAATTGTTCCTTGAGAGCAAATCATGAATATCAGAAAAAGAAATCCATGATAAACTCTAGATCATTTGATCTATAGTTCAGCAGCAAAAGGTCAGTCTGGTCCCAGAACAATGCAGCACAAGGCAGCACTAGTAGCTACAACCTGCGTACTGCCTCTTTGACTAGGTATAGGCGAGAAACAAGAAACAAATTTAGATCAATACCCACAATTTGCCTTCAATATCCCAGTTGTGTAGAGTATTGAAAATATGCTTTCCAAATGCACTATTGACCAAGGAGCAGGACATAATAAGAAATTAAACGAAGCTGAATAAATACTTGCATTCGATGTTAGATATCAAGAATGTATTACTTGAAAACAGTAAGCAAAAATAAGATAATATTTTTCAGCCACCACCTCAGCATGATTTATGGTTGTATTGTTAATCTCTGTGCTTCATATGCTGCAAAGCAGAACATAAAAAAAGGCACTAGGCCTGTGAAAACAAGAGGAGAGTTGATTCCCAGCTTGCATCATAATTAGTCTGTCTAATTTCAGCAGGGACATTTGGTCTGCTTAGAGGGACAACAAACTCATCATAGCCATTATGACTTGAATTTTCTAAATTTTGTGCATTCCAGTCTTAGTTGTTTTAAAAAAGAATTAATTACAGACTCTGCAGGAAGACACTAGGTGAACTAAGAACAGAGTAGTATCAGAGAATTAATATTTCTTCTAGAACAGTATATGGACTTCAGCTGCTGGTTGAGTTTCAAGGTTATCCAGTAGTCTGTGCTGAGGATGCTGATTATTTGGAATGTGTAGATGAACTGGATTTAAAAATAATTTCCTGAGGAGTATGTGCTGAGGTAAATACCTATTGTTACTGTATAAATGCAAATTAAAATGAAGAAATAAAGCTCAATAAAGGCTTGAGCAATTGCAAATTGTAGTCATCAATTGAAGTCCTTGCCTTTGTGTTTCTTTATTCTAAGTTTTCTTATGATCATCATTATTTAAATTTTGTGTTGTGCAGTGCTAAAGGGCATCGGTTTGCAACACTTGTTGTAGCTGTAAATTTTAACTGTTACATGTTTTGAGATAACTTTGAACCTGAAAGTTTTCCCACATCATAGCAAAAAGCTACAGGTGTGTGAAATGTTATTAAATGGGGGGGAAAAAGTGGAGTTGTAACAGAGTTTGTTACGTTGCCATATCACCATTCTGAAGTTATAGTACATTCATTTTAATGTCCACTTCTCCCACTAGGATTTCTCTATCTTGATTTCTTCTGTAATGGAGTGTTCTCTGTTTAAAAACCAAAGGATAGATGTCAACAGTGCAGTCAGATAGTAAAGAGCTGAAGCCTGCATATTACAGGCCTGATTCATTTGTGTTGTTTCAACCCACGCTCCAGGCTCTCAACAGGAGAAGTAACCACAATTGACCTTGTGAGAGTAAAAGCATTTAAACTGCAATTCTTTGGCAAGCAGGTGTGCATCTATGGGGTAGCTATACAAATAATGACTCAGATTTCTCAGTTTGGTCGTTGTATTAGGATCACTTAGTAAGATTGCTTCAGCTCCTGGTATCTCCTTTTAGGGCTGGATCTTCTGGGAAAAAGCAGATTTTTTTTTTTTCTGGGTCATGGAAATGTCTTTGCATTTGTGTGTTACACTGTACTATCCGCAGTGTAGAACCACACTCCAGTTCCCTAATAATTTTTCTCTGTAGCTCAGAAAAATGAAGCACAGTGACTGACAGAGCGTGTTCCATAGCCTGTGCCTTTGTGAGACGGACCAGCACAGTGGATTTAGGAATGTTTATTTAAAATGTAATGCTTGTAGAAAAATGCCTGTAAGTAGATAGATGGTGGAAGATGAAACCAGAACTGAATGAACTGCTAAATTAAATAAAGCTTCTGGGTTTAGAAAATTAAAATGAACAGTTTGTTGCAAGAAAAATCCTCAAGCTATCAGTTCTGTGCTTCTCAGCTTCTCTTATTCCCTGCCTGTTGCTTCCAATCCCTTTTAAAACTTTTCATGAATTTTGTAATTGTCTTCGTCTTACATGTATATTTTAATTCCTGGAGTTTATTGTATACTTATTGAGGTGTATAATCCTTTTATTGCCATGATTAACACTCTTTATGGGATTGATCTTGTCTATCTCAGGCTTTTACAGACTAATTGCTTAAGTCTGAAGTGGTCAGTTTACAGTCCGTTGTGGATAACGGAAGCTAGAGTTTGTAACTTAACCAGTGCTGTATGTACTCTTAACGTATATGTACTCTTAACATATATATACTCCTGAGGACTCTTAGTAGAAGTATTCAGGCTAAGTGGCACGAAAGATTCACTTTCATGAGGTTCACTTCCACAATGCTTATGGGTATGCTCACTTGAGGCAGCTTGTCTCTATCCACAAGGCACTTGGTAACAGGTGACTCATCCCTGCTTGTTACCCCTGTGGACCTAAAATATTATTTTTATTTTTTGTTTTTTTGTTTCATCTGTTTCAAAGAGTTTGAAATTATGTGAAACCTGAGTTGCAGATTACCATGATGATGTGTTTATAACACGAAACTGAGGATACATTACATACTCTGAGGCCTAGCTGGAGGGTGTAAAGTGGTGTTTGAAGAAGGGTTTTGGAACTGTATGTGTTGCAAAGAAAGCCAAGGCTGGCTCAGTCTTGCATAGGCTATGTTTCGGGAATGACTACTGGCACAAAGTATCACCAAAACCACTCCTGTTTTGTTTTGGAGGGAGGTAGTTAACAAAAAACCCAAACCAGTTTAGGAAGGAAGTAATATGATAAACTAGGGAACTGAGATCCAGTAATGAAATGTGCTTGTATCTTGAGAAACTAATATTTAGATGTCGAAGGTAGAGTGAGAGGAATCCTATTCCTCTACAAGATGGACAGACATGCACTTCCATTTGCCTGGAGTAGCCTTTAATAGTAGGAACACCTATAAATGGGTTTCAACGTTGTGGTTTTATAATGTTAGTTTTGGAGCTTGATTCCACCCTTGGCATATTTGTGCATTGTGAAAAATGTTGCAGGGATGGAAATGTTTTCACGGGAAACCTCCTCTGGAAAACTTAAGCAAAATAAGTTGAGACAGCAATTCAGGGATTGTGAGGACCAAACTGGTCATCTATGTCCAAAAAATCTATTGTCTTAAAGTATTCTGTACTTTTCATGCCATAGAATGGCTTAGGTTGGAAGGAACCATCTACTCCAACCTCCCACCCATGGGCAGGGATGCCTCTCAACTAGACTCGCTACTCAAGGCCTCCTCCAACCCAGCCTTAAACAGTCCCAGGGTGGAGGCATCCACAAACTCCTTGGGCAGCCTTTTCCAGAGTCCCACCACCCTCATACTGAATGACTTCTTCCTAAGATCTAGTCTGAATCTAGTCTCTCAGCTTAAAACGATTCCCTCCTGTTCTATCACTAGACACCCTCATGAAAAGTCCCTCTCCACCCTTCCTTTAGGATGCTTTCAGATATTTGGTTGAAAATCTTAAACTTTTTAGGTAAAGCTGAAATTTTAAACTACTTAGCACTTTAAAAGTGATATTGTTTTTAAGTCATCTGAGTGTTTTAAAAGTTTCATCTATGGTCTGTAACCCAGAGATTACATACAAAACCTCTAAACATTAGAAAACCAGAAGAGTTGCTTCTCTAAAATGCACACTATTAATCCAGCATTAACACCTTTTTTTTTTTCCATTTGTATCCAGACTTTCCTCTATCATGCACAACCATATAGAAAGATATATCCTTTGTACATAAAGGAAAAATTCAGACACTATCTTAACCTCCTGAGCTGCTATTCTGTTTCATCACTATTTGAATAGCCATTATTTGTTTTCTGGTGCCCTACTTCTGACAAATTTCTGCTTGATGAGAGCCCGTGGGGTACAGATTCATAGGTTTCACCTGATGACAATAATTTTATTCTGTTGAGTAAGATTGTGATTCTTTTGTTTGGTTTTTTCTAAATAACTCCTCTCAAAAGACTTATCTCACATGACTTTATGCATAAATGCTAGCCATATATTTATTGGTATTTCTACATACACATTTTTCTTAGTTTGCAATGTCTTTGAGCTGAGGCTCTGCAGTCTTATTCAGAAGTTAACAGTTAGAATGATCCTAGCCAGTTCTCTTAGCTATGAATGTGTCATGCATAATAACAATAGCAGATGCTGGAAAATAGATGGTGTTTTGAAGCAAAACAAACTGTAAAGGCCTGAGTTTGACCCTGTGTGACCTCATCACAGCTGACCCTGTTTTGAGCAGATTGGACTAAATGACATCCTGGGTTCCCCTGAAAGACGAATTATCCTATGATCTTCTGAACTTCAACTGCTGGATTTCCTTGTTGCTTTTTCTTTGGAAAAGCCATTTCTGCCTTTTTTAATTTTTTTTTTTAATACATAGATGTGTGTACGAAATATGTTTGTATACAAATATACAAATAAAGGTCTCTTCCTATTCTTAAAAGTTCCCAAAATGAAATTTTACCTTTTCAAATTTATTCAGTGTTTCCAGTGCCATGGACATAAATTTACTATGTTTTAGTAACAGAATCCAAAATGCATGCTACCAAAAGGTTCTTTTAAGAAGTGACACAGTTCATTCACTGTAAAATTTTATATACCCTCACCAGAATATTCTTAAATTGTGATGTTTGTTGATGCTTTTTATAGGAGTTTGGTTATTCTAAATCACATACTTTTCAGTCTTAACAAAGTCTACAAGTTGCAATTCCATTTTAAAGTGACATTCTTACTGTGACATCAGTGAAAATATTCCAACTCCCTCTCTTTTTTCCATTCATTTCTTTCTTGTGCAAAACCAGATCATATATTGTGTACACTTTCTGGTAGAATTGAAGAGAACAATTTTATGTTTGAAATATAATATCAATCTTAATGTTAAAACTGAGCTATATGGGCTTTTTTAATATTTGAGAGCAATCACACTCTCTGAGGAATCTGTGTACAAACTCAGATGTGAAAGAAAATGCTGGGGTTTTTACAGTATGTGAACACAACCATCTGATTTATAGTTCAATCTGTTAATGCACTCTGTTATTAGGCCACCTGGCAGTTTTATGCATTGTGAATTTAAAGAGGAGCTCAATGTAACATAAGCTTTACAAGCTGGGGAAATATTATTGAAATGAAACATGAATGAGAACCATTTAAACAATAAAATAATGTGTGTAGACCATATATTTTTTCATTTTAGTAAATGCACAGCCTAGATTTTATTTGCTGAAGTTAGATGAGGTTCTGAGAGACTCCAATGATGAAACGTTAAACTACCTTCTTTTTATAATACTAGCAGTCCTATAGTTTTTGATGTTCACATCAGTAAAACCAAAACCATATCTCCCTATTACATCAGGAAACTGCAGTTTGGAGAATGATTTTCACTGTTTTGTTAAGGTAACATTCAATTATTTTATGGGTTGGAATTCATCCATCAACGAGCTATATATGCATATATGTCTGCACCAAAAAATGATAGACATGGATTTACCAGCCTACACTGCAAAAAGTCATGAGCTCTGCCATAAAGAAAATGAAGACTATCTTATTAACCAATTAGTTATAAGTATGTATATATGTATATGTATATACATAAGTAATGTGCACGTACATACAAGCATTAATTATGTCTTTTTGTTTGGGTTTTAGGTCTTTGATGTTCTTGTTTTCAGGCTTTGTTTTCAGCTATGATGTTAGAAAACTCATTTTTCTATTTAAAATTAAATCTGAGCACATTCACATGACCTCAGGGCTGAGGTTTGAAGTACAAGAAAAGTTGGCAGAGCTGCAGATATAAAATAAGCATTCTATTATTCTATATAATAATAGGATTACCTCTCCTCACCTGGCACAGAATCCTGGAGGCACCTAAATTTTCCTAGGTGCTTATGGGCTCATTCTGCATTCTGAGTTGTCTTTCAGTTATGCTGTCTTTCAATTATTGCTAATTTGTCCAACAGAGGACCATTTTCATTGGAGTTACAAATCAAAATTAAACCATATTTGTTATGCATTTGTTGATTTTTAAATGGTGTTCAAAATAAAGAGAGATTTTTCCACACAGTGGAAACACTCAGTGGGTGAAATGGGCAGAGTGCCTTTTTATCTTGTCTAAGTAGTTACTTAATGCTTTTCAGAACTTCTGCTTTTTCATTTGCTCACAAGTACAGGGACAAGGTCTGAATGAATTGGGTATGGATGGAGAAGCTGCTGTGTCTTCTCAGGGTTTTGCTGGTTGTGATCTGGGAAGGCTGGTTTACACTGTAAAAAGCATAACAAAAGAGAGATTCGAGGGAGTGATTGCAAACTTCTGAGTCACAGCTCTTTCCCCGTGGCAGTGCAGATGAACACCTCCCTTTATTCAATGCAAGAAGTGAAATCAAGCACTTTATAAAGGAAATCTTATAATTATGTTTATTAATATAAATTTCTTAGCACTATGAGCATGCTTCAAGAGGCACAGAGCAGCGAGGAGTGATTCAATCATTTAAAGACTGTATTTATCTCTCTGCAGCCTTTATCCTAGTGCTGAATGCATATATAAATCTTACAACCCTGAAGTACCAACCCTCAAAGTCTTGCCGAGGTTGCAGTTTACTCTCATCTGGAAGATACGTGTTCCTTCTCTGAAATCAGAGGAGGACTTGAATCCAAGTCATTCACATCTTCAAGTAATTGTCTATGATTGAATGGCTGAGGTTGCAAAGGACTTCTGGAGATCATCTGGTCCAACCCTTCTGCTCAAGCAGGGCCATCTAGAACCAGGTGCCTAGAGCCATGTTCAGATGGCTTCTGATTATTGTCAAAGATGGAGACTCCACAACCTCTCTGTGCAACTTGTGCCAACCCTGGTCACTCTTAAAGTAAAAAAGTGTTTCCTGATATTCAAAGGGAATCTCTTGCATTTCAGTTTGTGTCCCATTATCTCTTGTCCTATCACTGGGCACCACATAAAAGAGCCTAGCTGTGCCTTATTTGTATTCTTCCTTCAGGTATTTATACACATCAATAAGATCCTCTCTGAACCTTCTCTTCTCCAGGCTAAACAGTCCCAACACTCACAGTTTTTCCTCAGAGTTGAGATGCTCCATCTTAGTGGGCCTTTGCTGTATGCTCTACAAGGTGTCTATGTACCTCTTGTAGTAAGAAACCTAGAACTGGACACTACTCCAGATGTGGCCTCACCATTGCTGAGTAGAAAGGAAGTAACACCTCCCTCAAACTGCTGGCTTTATAAAGCACAGGATACCATTCACCTTCTTTGCTTCAAGGCTGTCCTGATAGTTCATGTTGAACTCAATGTCCACCAGGTCCCCTAGGTCCTTTTTGCCAAGTTGCTTCCAGCTTGGTGGCTGCCACCATATACTGATGCATAGGCTTATTTTTCCCCAGGTGTGAGACTCCACACTTTTCCTTGTTGAACTTCATAGGGTTCCTGCTAGCCCATTTCACCACCCTGTTGAGGTTCCTCTGCCTGGGAGCATGATCCTCTTGTATAATAACCATTTCTCCCAGTTTTATGCTAGGTGCAAACTTTCTGAGGGTACACTCTGCCCCATCATCTGGATCATTAATGATAATGATGTTGAACAAGATTGGACCTAGAATTGAGCAATGGCATATGCTGTTAGTTACTTACCTCAGACTTTGTGCCTCTGATCACTACCCTATGCTCCCACTTTTACAGCACCTCTGGAATTGTTTAACATCAGCCTGGATGAAGATTTGAGCAACCAGGTCTAGGGGGAGGTGTCACAGAATCAGAGAATTAACCAGGTTGGGAAAGACCTTCAAGATCATCAAGCCCAACCTATCACCCAACACCATCTAATCAACTAAACCATGGCACTAAGTGCCTCATCCAGTCTTATTTTAAACACTTCCAGGGCTGGTGACTCCACCACCTGCCTGGGCAGCACATTCCCGTGGCCAATCACTCTTTCTGTGAAGAATTTCTTCCTAACATTCAGCCTAAACCTCCCCTGGCACAGCTTGAGACTGTGTCCTCTCATTCTGTCACTGGTTGCCTGGGAGAAGAGACCAACCCCCACCTGGCTACAAACTCCCTTCAGGCAATTGTAGATGGCAATAAGGTCTCCAGTGAGCCTCCTCTTCTCCAGGCTAAACTGGGGGGAAGTTGGAACTAGATGATCTTTAATGTCCCGTCCAACTCAAGCCATTCTACGATTCTATGATACGATTCTGTGATATGGATTTAAACTGTTTGTAGATGAGAATTAGACATTTCTGTCTAAATTTTAGATACCCAGTATGTATTTTAGCTTCACATGGTGGACATGTGAATTTATCTGTCTAAATGTAGGCGTTTATTTAATTATTTAAGGTATTTGTCTGCATTAAGCTTCTAGGCTATGAAAAGATACTCAAAAAGGTCTAGAGCTCTCCTAAAATGGCTCAATTCTGTTAGCAAACCAGAAGTAACTATTACCATGTTAAATGACTTAACTTTTCCATCCAGTGTCTATCTGACACTCCAGGAGGACGTATGCTTCCCAAGAGTTTTGTGCCTTATATAACAGCACATGTGACTATCTCAAATATTGTGAGAGTACCAGACACGTTTTGCTACCTTCTGCTTTTGGTCACTGTCTAGACTCCATCAATTGCTTTGGCAAAAACTTGGCTTACACAAGCATCATCTTTACACATCTAAATGTAGGTGTACTCTGGAGCTAAATCAAATTCCCAGTGAAATTGTTAATGTTTGTGAAACATACTTTGAGAAGAAATACAAAGAGCTTATCACCACTGCTTGCAAATTGTCTGTTATCCTTTGAAAGGGAACACTACACTGTGTAGTTGTTAGTAACCACTGGTGAAAAAACAGGTTTTTAATCTATAAGTTTTATAAGCAATTGATTTTGTCTACTGGATCCAGTGTGGCTATGGAAGCCATCAGTTTGAATCTGTTGTAGAATAAGTACTCTGAGGCTTTTACATCTTCATGGGCAGTGACTTCAAAGTTATTTAGGCGTTAAGGCAGCCATTGAAATGTCAAGATTTGATTTTAGTTCATTAATGTATTCTGACTAGGGGAAAAATTAACACCTCTATATTTTATCTTCATGTTATGAAGCAAGAAAGCACACTCCTAAACATGGGTCTAGTTTCAACAAATGAGGAATAATCTATTCCTCTGGTGACATATGGCTTATAAACAAGTGTATACTGAAATCAGTTAATGAGTATTTGCCAGAAAGTCTTATTAATAGCTGAAGTATAAACAGTGTTTTTTGTTCCTGGGTTTTGGCATCAGAGAAACTACTTCTGTTTCAGTCTCTCTCTTACTCAATAAACAGAATTTTATTCTTTATGGATTCAAGGAGCTTTTCTGGCTTCCAGGGCTGTAGGAGACTCATTTGTTTGAGTGCATTAGTTCTGAAAATTGTTTACACAGCCAGAAGGCTTGACTACGTAATTTCTATCCTATTTCTGTTTCTCTTCATCTTTATTTAGTTATTTATTTATTAATCCTGATGATCACAACAAGGAAACAATATTCTTATTTTTTTTTTAAATGCACAGTATTAAAATGTTTTTTAACAACATTGGTCAATGTAATTATTTAGGGCCTTTTTTATAAGTCTCAAGAATTAGCCCAAAACAGAGAAACTTTCAGCCTATGAGTGACCCACAAGGTCAAGGCTGAAGTACACACAGAAAGATGAGGAAGTGGATACTGATTATTACTAGTGCAATACTGATAGAAGGAAGGCAAAGGTACTGCACCTTCTCTGTGGAAGGAAAGCATTTCAGTCTTTGCATTGTCAGGCAGTCACCTTCCACAAGCAGAAAATACAGTCAACAAGGCTCTTTAAAATCTTTCCCGGTAACAAGGCTGAGTTTAGAAGTTTGCAACCGCCTTGTAAAACAAAACTGAGTGGGTGGCATTTTCCAACCGTGAGACATGTCATTACCATTGACCTCACTACTTTTCTTAAATAGTCAGAGAAGGGCAACAAAATTGTCAATTAGATTTGCAGTGAGCAGGAGTCAGCCTTACTTAACTTGTGCTTGCCTGCATAATCATGCATATCTCTCCTCTCTATCAGGAGCTGTTCAAGCCTATAATAACTAGGGTTCAACAAGTCTGAACCACCTTCCTTTGCTGATGGTATGGAAGCTGCCGATTTGCAACAGATTATTCAGGAGTTTTGTACCATCGACAGTGTCATATTTCAAATTCCAATTCTAAGAGTTTGTGCTGTGGCTGCTAAATAGGAAATAGTGGAAGGAAGTACAGTATTAAGCAAAACATGTTTGAGATTTTGCTTTTTAAAGACTATAGCAAGTTTCTTTGCTCCACACATCATAAATTTGGCATGAACTACAGACTCATCATAGGACAGGGTAAGGGATGGATAGGGTGGTGAAGATGAGAACTAAGCACTACTTGCAGAGCTGTATGCAGACAGTGCTGTCATAATGTGACAGCATTATGACTTCCTTAGCCACACAATCCTACTGTCATAAAAGCACTTTATTTGCTCAGAGGTTTTTATAAGGATTAAGCAGGTTAAATTTAAAGCCAATGACTATGTTTATCAACTCTCACAGCTATGCAGTATTTCTTCAGAATGTAGAGCACACTGTAGGGAAAGTGCATTTCTAAAAATTAGTGATTCCTCCTGCAACGTTACTGTTTATTTGCTCCCCAGAGGACTCCTCTTTCAGCATTATATTTTTCTAAGTTTTGCTTTGCATAATAGTAGCCAGTCTCCTTACCCAGTCATCTCGGGCCGATGGTATGAGATTCAACAAGGCCAAGTGCAGGGTCCCTATGCAGTGCTACAGCCTGAGTGGCTGGAGAGCAGCCCAGCTGAGAGGGACCTCGGAGTGCTGATTGACAGTCAGCTGAACATGAGCCAGCAGTGTGCCCAGGTGGTAAAGAAGGCCAATGGCATCAGGAATAGTGTATCCAGCAGGACTAGGGATGGAATTCTGCCCCTGTACTCAGCACTGGTGAGGCTTCAACTCGAGTACTATGTGCAGTTCTGGGCCCCTCACTTGAGGTGCTGGAGCAGGTCCAGAGGAGAGCGACGAGACTGGTGAGATGGTTGGAGGGAAAGTCTTATAAGGAAAGACTGAGAGAACTGGGGTTGTTCAGCCTGGAGAAGAGGAGACCTTATCTCTCTCTACAAATACTATAAAGGAGGTTGCAATCAGGTGTGGGTCAGGCTCTTCTCCCAAGCAACTAGTGACAGGACAAGAGGACATGGTATGAAGCTGTGCCATGGGAGATTTAGATTAGATATTAGGAAGCACTTCCTCACAGAAAGGCTGATTAGGCACTGGCATGGACTGTCCAGGGGGGTGGTGGAGTCACCATCACTGAAGGTGTTGAAGAAGATTGGATATGGCATTTGGTGGCATGGTTTAGCTGATGTCGTGGTGTTAGGTCATAGGCTGGACTTGATCTCAGAGGTCTCTTCCAGCCTCAATAATCCTGTGATTCTGTGATTAAAGACAGTGAACTTCCCTGTTTTACAAGTGCTTCCTATGGCTGAGCTGCTCTGACAAAAACCCACTGACACACATTTGAGTCTATTGTTCGACATCCCAGGTCTCACTTTGGATACAAAGGCTAGAAAGTTTTCACCTGTGCTGAATTTAAATGAACAGTAGTCCTCTTAACCATTAACAGTTATGCTCCTCAACCATTTGTAAAATGATAATAATCTCACCATGCATCTATTGAATCTGCCTTTCATGTGGATTAACTATATAGTTTACTAACAATTCCATATAGTAGCCAGAGTAGATAACCATGAGGGACACATTATCTACCACTGTACATCTATGATGTGGTTAAAGATGTGGCTAGTTTTGAGTAGGATTTGGACCCCTTTCTAACATACTATGCCTCTTTAACTAATCATCCTGGTGGGTTTCTATCCTACCTATTACTCAAGTGGTCAATCCCTTTTGTACTGCATACTGTTCTTCATTGGATAGGTGAACCTGCTTTATCAGGAGAGATTGGACTAGATGATCTCCAGAGTCCCCTTCCAACCCTTACCATTATGTGATTCTGTGATTGTGTGAATAACTACATGCTAAATATGTTGCCTCCTGCTTTCTTTCATGACATATTTTATATAGGAGAGGATCTTGTAACATCCACAAAGATGCCTTAGAAATCTTTCCTCCTGCCCTTCACAATAGGTACACAGTGGATCGTGTTGCATCTGGTGCTTTTTTGTGCTGACTCCTATAGCTGTGTTGTTAGGTTGAACTCCTTGTTTGTTTGCTGCCCCATCTTTTGACCTGCAAAAGTTCAGAAAATACTGTTCTAGATTAAAAGCTGAGTTCTGGAGCCTTCTTCCACTAGAACTATTTATTCTAGAGGTTTCACACAGAAAAAAACCACAAACCCTACAGGACAAACTTAACTTTCTTTAACACTACTGTTTTCAGTTAACATATTTCTCCCATATCTCCTTTTGCTTTGCCCCTAATAGATTTTTTTAAATGCTATAAAACATCGTTTGCTACAGAAACAAACTTTTTCAAGTGTTATTTCATGCAATTAATCACATTTACTTAAAATACATTTAGTAAAACATAAGCCATAACAAAATTAGTCTTAGTTATTTAAAATTGTACAGCTGTAAACTACTACATCACTGGAAGAAATCTCAATTAAGCAGAATTGCCATCCCCATTAAGCAGTAGTCATTGCCATTAAGTATCATTGGACTTAAATTGTTCCCAGGGATATGTCCTGATTGAGCGGACTTCCTAGTTTAAGTGTATCTCAATTAAATAGAATGTGCTGCATCAGCATTTCATTTTATGAATGCACTGAGAAGACATTTGATTAGGATTTTGAAATGGTTTGTGTGATTGCTACCATTATTGAAAATTTAGATGGGAATGCAAAAAGAACTTTTGGGAATTAGTATTTGTGGCACTTAGGCACCTAACTGTTAGGCCTTTTAACAATGACCACTCAGAGGTTTCGGTGTGGTTTGTACATACCAGTTTTGCTTTTGTGTGGACATGATCAATTGTACTTAAAAAGATTTCAAAAAAAGTAAATCTAGGAGTAAGAATGTGCCTAGTCTTGAAATCAGCTAAGGCTTAAAATATTTCATTTGCCTTTTAAAATTTCTACATGGCTCTGAAGGGATGATTTTCTTCCCACAAAGCTTAACATTTTAATGATTGCTTAGAACTTCTCATTGTCTTCCTATGTATGTGCATCTGATCTCACTCATTTTTATACATCAGAGGGAAGCATTCTGGATTTAAAACCTGATCTGAAATAAAGTTAAGTCAGAAAATGAATTTTCATTGTAGGACTCCATCTGGATTCAGTCAACCTGTATTTTCAGAATATGACTATATTTCTTTTCTGCAATATATCTATTAAAAAAATCCTGGGTTCTTATTGAAATAATTCTCATCTGCGAGAGCCAAATAAATATGGTATCCAGTGTAGCACAAAATGAGGGTAATAGAATTATTCTTTTGGGAAAAAAAATGATGATGTGGGTATTTCAATGGAATCATTTACTCATTCTGTAACTCCTATTTAATGAGAATTTATCCTGATATACTAACTTGATAGCATCAGAAAAGAAACTGATTCTTTAATAATGTTGTAAATATAAGAAAGAAATGAGGGACTACTGAGTGTCATAAGTATCTTTTCATATACCAGAGATTCATAGATTAATAGAATGGTTTGGGTTGGAAGGGACGTTAGAGATCATCAAGTTCCAACCCCCACCACCATGGGAAGCGAAACTTTCCACTATACCAGGCTACTCAAGGCCTCAAGGCATCTAGCTAAGAGTGGAATAAGACCATGCAATGTAACATGTTCCCATGAGTTTATGTAGGTCTAACTATCCTTTGAAAGGATCAACACATTACAGGTATTTAATTTCCCCCCTCTGTATCTGGACACTGCTCTGATCTTGTCATGTTCCAGTTGCATAGATGAAGTCTGCCTCACCTTAGAAATTGGGTGTCCACTTATCCACTAATGCACGCGGGTATTTATCTGCTTAATTCCCATTAGCATTAACTGGAGTTACATGTCTAATACAGCTCAACATTGGTGAGAAGTGCACCTTAAATTTTCATCTGCTTGAAACAGCAACCTCTGCAATCACACATTAGAGATTATGAGTAAAGAAACAATAGAAACAAAGCAGGCTCCTAAGAGTTACCAGCAGTGCATAGATAGAAGCAGACAATTTTCCCCTCAGCAAGCTTTTCTACTTAAATCATTTTAGTAAATAAATATTTAACAAGCGACAGAACTTAATTGATGTTTATATTTACACGGCAGTTAATTTATATTCTGCTAAAGCTGGAGCCTCCATCCACAATAATGCTTTATATCCCTCCATGGTGGCAGACACCCAAACAGCACAGTTTTTGAAGAAAAACATAACAACAAAAAAATGCACTACTCCAAATACTATATAAGTCATTAAGTTTTTTTCCCCTTCTCTTCAGCTGTCAGATGTATTGCATTATATTATCAGATTGATAGCTCTAGTGTTATTTCAACATTTACCATTTTACAACAACAAATAGAAAACATATAAGGAAGCTTTGGTAACAAATCTTGCTTAATATGTATGTGAAGTAGACAGTCTAAGAGAAAATATAACTGATGACAGATTTCATTTCAATCTGCTGGTGCTTATTAAGATGTCTACAAAGAAAAAAGCAGTATCTGAATACATCTCTTTATGCAAACAAAGGAAAGTTTTAATTGCTTTAATCAGCGTTTGCTTTGTCTTTACAATGACATAAAAAAACAAGTCAGGTATAATCAGTAAATGTTTTCTAAAGGAAATTTGTAAGCAGAGACTTCATGTGATTTCTGTTATTTGTGTCTAGAACATGGTTAAAGCCTATGTTACAGGTGCAGCGTAATTAAAAAATTCTTAAATTTTCCTATTAGAACAGACTTGTGCTTGATTTTTATTATATCATTTTAGCATGTGGAGCAAGAAACTGGTGTAAATATGACCAAATTCCTCTCCCACAAAACCCTACAATAAGTGTTGTAAATGCTATATCAGATCTCAGAAATCAGAACACAGCCCAAGGAAATAAACTGCATGTTGATGTGAAAGTGCAGCTAAGAGGATAATAATTTGACACAATTCATGTCAGTCAACAGGATTTGGGGAAAGCATTGAGCAAAAGAGATTATTGTTTTCAGCTCATAAGTTCTTGATTCTATATCTTAGTGATGCATGTAGCTCACTCCTTCTCACCAGAAAGAAGGCCCCAAAAAAGACCCTTTCTACTATTAAAAATAAACAATAGTAAATAATAATAATAATAATAATAATAATAATAATAATAATAATAATAATAATAAGGAAACTACAACACCCGTCTCCCTCTTAAGCAGGAAATGTGCTCTCCTGCAGAAAACACTCAGCACTTTCTTGATCAAGTCCCACAGGGAATTTGTTTTTCAGATTTCTAAATCTTTTAAAGACATGGTCCCACTGAAAGGATGGACCATTCACATATTCAGAGCAAGCATGATTTCACCCATTGTCTCTGCATTTATTTGCTCTTATAAATGCATTACTCTGTCCAGCACAAAAGAAGGCAGGAGAGAGATGAGACTAAAGTCTTGTCGCTTTCTGCAGCTGGAATAAGATTGCTTATGTTTAAGACACTTAGGAGTGGTTCCTAACTGTGGCTCTGTGAAGCATTCCTAGATGTTTCAAGTCTTGCCAGCGTCTGAAGCCCTCTGTCAGGAGGCAATGTCTCCTATTGCACACAGACTGCATTTGCAGAGATACACATTTTAAATTAATTCTGATTTTTAAATGCCTCTGGGCACTGAATTCTTTGAATAGAGCTCAGTATGTGTAGGAATTGTTACATTATCATTGTATACTGTCGATAGATCAGTAGCAGGCTAGGTTTCTGTGTAACCAGTATAGCTGTCTTCCTTTGAGGTAAACACACACACCAAAAAGCTTTTATTGGAATGTCTTCAATGTATAGTAAGACAAGAAGCCTTACCTGCCTCACCAGCTCTTATTCTCACTGAGCTTAATGTCATGGCTTCCTTCAGTTTGCCAAGAAGAGAAATGGGGTTAAGAAGAAGACATTGACCTTCATTTAGCTTCATTTTGGTCTTTCTCTGGATGTGAGAAATTTCTCATCCTTAGCTGAGAAAATTGACTAATCCTATTTTTAAGCTGCAGGAAGGGCTGTGAAATACCTGCTCATCTCTTCACAGACACTGAGGATGGCTCTTTGCCTGCCATTTGACATTCCTCAATAGACAGCCAAAATCTCCTGAATGAGCATACTGTTTCTGTGGTCCAACCTCAGCATCTAACTGAGGTCTGTGATCTTCCCAAGCTTGTTGTGTGTTCAACAAACATGAAGAGAAATTAATTTCTTTAGAAGAGACTTTGAAGAAGATGTTAATGTAAGCTCTCTGAATCACCCTCTTTGGAGGACTCTGCATCCACTCTCTTTGTCTCCATGACTGAAGCAAAATTTGGGAAGCCCAGCCTGGGCATGTCTCTTAGGTACTCACAGTTAGGAAAAGCATTTTTGCTCCCTGAGTCCCCAGAACAAACACTTGACTATTGTAATAAGTGGCATCAGTAGATGCAGCCAATAAACAGAAATAATTTAAGTTCAAAAGCAATGGCAAAATGCACTGACATCAGAAGTGCCAGTATTTTATCCTTTGTACTTTCAAACTAGACACAAATTGGACAATGCTGTGTTACTACTATTGGAACTACCATTTTATTCCTAATTCAGACTGTAAACCTTCGACATACTAGGTATGAGATGGACAGGTTCATACAGAGATAACCCTTCAAGGATAAACTCCTTTTTAAAATCAGTGGAGAGTTCGAATGGGACCTTAATCACCAGCACAGACTGGCAGGTCATTTTTTGACACTTGCACACAATTTTGAAAATCAGCCAGAACTGACAGGTGCAAAGTTTCTACACTCCTGTTATACACAATAATTCAGTAGAGAATGGTTATATGTGGCCTTATTTTATATATATGTGTGTGTGTATATATATATATATATATATATAAAATATATAAAAACCAGATGTGCACTGTTTGGCACAAGTTACTGCCAAAACATTTAGGGATCGATATATATATATATATATATATGTATTTATATTTATGCATGAAGATATAGATAGCTAGATAGATACATACGTACATACATACATACATACATATATATAAAAAAAATTTCTCCAGAAATGTTTTGGATATATGGAGATATCTATCTATCTATCTATCTATCTATCTATCTATCTATCTATCTATCTATCTATCAGATTTATGGAGGTATATATATATACATATTTATATTTATGCATGGTTATATAGATATAGATATATAGATATAAAAAATTTCTCCAGAAATGTTTTGGTAGTAACTTGTGCCCAATAATGGATGAAGACAATACACATCTGTGCTCAAATGAAGAAGTAAAAAAAAAAAACAAAACCAAAATTATCATATTTAGATTTTTATTAAGATTAGTATTTATTCTCATTAAACTTTCCAGTAATATTACATGCTTTAGCACCATTAGTAGATCTAAAAATTTAGCAGGAATAGATAAATAAAGGTCTTGTTATTTCCGTGGTAAAGCCATCCCTCAGATGTCTAAATCTTGAAAACCCTTGCAATCAGGCTGAATTTATGAAAATCCAATAGTTTTCTCCAACAAATGAAAAGAAGCATGTGAATATTTCTTGGATTACAGCCTTAATCAGCAGTGTATAATGCAGAGTTGATCCAAGTAAGAGCAGTTCTAAGCAGAAGACTTTCAGGCAAATTCTCTGGTCCTCCAAGCCTCACTTCCTCCCACACTTACTCCTGTCCCTTAAGGAGTTGTGAACAGACCATGAATTACACATTCCCCCCTCAATTCAATAAGGTACTGAACTTATGTAGTTTTGTTTATTGACATTTAAACATTTACATAATATCATAATTTTGTGATTAACATTTTGCATGATTGATGAGAGAAACTAAAAATATTGGCAATGTTTGATTTTTTTTTTTAGTACAAGCTGCTGGCTAAATTCCCTACACACATCTGAACACACTTGTTAAATAACAGAATTAACAATCAGTGAAGCAATTCAGCTGAAAAATCCCCTCACTGACACCAGTATTTCTGACAAATACTGAGTTTGTGGCTGCATCCACAACAAAGTCTAGCAAAAACCCTTGCAAAATCCTGAGATCAGGGAGAAAGGACAGAAGTTGAAAGATGCTGCAGAACTCACTGTAGAGCAGTTAAACCAGGTTCCCTTGTTGAAAATATATCTTGGTATCAAAACCAGTTCCTCATTGCCATTGGGCACTTCTCTTGGGACAGCAGTTGACACATTTTTGCTGTAGTATTCTACCTCAAGCTTTCAACCATCAAAATGGGTAAACCAAAAATGCCTTATGATGGTATTCAGAGTACTTTTTAAAGGAAAATCAAGTCCATTCATTTCGTCATGTGTAGTGTTTACTGTTTCAAAAGGGTGTGTTTTATCAGACCTTGGGGGCAGAATTTTAAGTCTCTTTTCCTGAAAGTACGTTTATTTCTTTTCATAAAACCTGATTTTTGTTGCAGATTCCCTGTAGCATGTGCAGCATGAATATTAAAATCACAAAAACTACTTAGTCTTTAACAAGTTGACAAAATAGAGAAAATAATAGAAAACCATTCACAGCTATCATAAACATGCTGTAAACTCTATCCCGTTTAACAGAAATGCATATTAGCTTCAACTGGCTGAAAAACATTTACTGTATAGCTAATCACAGGGTTTTAATCTTTTTTACTTTCTAATTTACCAACTAATGTAATCATTGTCCAAACAACCATTGTAGTTCCTCCAAGAGAATAAGTCTTACCAAAGATAGACAGGTTATATTGTTTCGTGCATTGTCCCCCTAAATATTTGGTTTGTTTTTTAAAATCAGAATATTAAAGACAATTGCATATCGTGTGTGAAGTCCAGAAATGAAGTCATCAAATTGGTGTTAAATGCCTGCAATTCCACAAAAGAAGATGAAATATTTTCATTATAGGCTTTTTGGGAATAAATATTGGTAACAAAAGGGAGACCAATCATTTTTCTAATTCCATATATTAAGATAAAACAGAAGGATTAAAATAAGATCAATAAGCATGTTATCCTATTATTATGAAGCATATCTCAGTTACAATGAACAATTACAAATGAATGATTGAAAAAATAATCCTCTTACTTGGAATAAGTGTCATATAATACTTTGTATCTAAATAAAAAACATTCAGGGTAGAAATCTCCAAATTATTATTATACAAAATACCCAACAAATATCAGTTGAAAAAGGTGAGCTATTCATTAAATAAACCAAAATATACAAAGAAAACCAAAGCAAGATAATGTTTCATACCACACATTTTTATTTATTGAATCCTGTCTCAGACACCTATAGTATTTCAGTGTTAAACAATTACCACAGTAAAAATCACTGAAAATACTGAAAGAAAACTTGAAAAGCTCAGATATCTAGCCAAGACAACATCAATCAAACATACTATCAAAAGCAATCAATTGCTCACAGGTGCAAAGAATAGGTAAAAAGGGAATGACAGGAATGAGTTAAACACTGGAGAGGGCAAAGAGTGGTCAAGAATAAACCACCTAAAATCATGATGATTGTTTTTACAGTGTTGTATATGCTCATGGTACTTTAGATAAAAAATCTTGTGTAACTCCCTACCAGCAGATTTCAAGCATAAATACTGTCAACCCTCCAAGAACAGGATAACCAAATAAAACTAAGCATGGATAAAACAAAACGCACATATGGTAAATGCTGGCACATTCTGTTTAATATATTTTACCTTTCAAGAATGAGACTGCAAGCATGGAACGAGGTGTGAAAATTATTTCTTTTTTTTTTCCTGCTTTTTCTTGTTTTTTCTTTTCTTTTTTAAAATCATGACACAGGTAATCCATAACCCAGGTAATCTTCTCATAGCTATTTGAGAATCCACCATAAAATGAATAAACCTTGCAGCATACCAGAAGTGAATAGTTTGTTCTTCTCCAGAGGTGCAGGTTCTGAATGAGCTGCAGCTTCCACGTTAAAATGTAATGATGTTAGATTGGCTGGGGACAGAAACAACTATAGTTCCTAAGCTTTAGCAGTGTCTCCAGAAAAGAATTCATGACATCACATTAGGTATTTGAGACACTCTTCTCTCTTGAAAACAGACACCCAGAAGAGCTAAAGATGGTTACATGACAAATGCTAGTGACAAAAGTTAGCTGAAGCCCCATGCCTTCCTTAAATTAAGATGCCTCACTAGGGACTTTGAAAGGCAATTTGCCACCTAAGAATCTGCACTGCAAAGAAGATTTTGGAAGAAAAGACATTTCAATGTTTTTCCTTCCTATTGAGAGATACCTTTATGTAGCTATTGACATAACACGCTCCTCTAACCTATTTCTCACAGTAGAGCACTGCAGCCAGTTTCTATGTATCTATATCAGACAATAAAAAAGGGCCAAGGACCAGTCTCTGGATTTGTGGCCACAAGGCTCTAACTGCTAGATTTTGTGCTCCTTAGGACTAGTCTCCTCTGTAACAGAATTACCCTGTAAGCAGCATAAGTAGGGTATGAAATAGGAGTTAAGCAGGATGGAGAGTAAGGATTCAATGCTGAAGACTGCTCTGTTGTTATCTTTTATTTAGGAGATCTACTCTGGGGAAGGAGCATTGTTCACCCTCCCTAAGAAATTATGCAAGAAAAAAAAACAGGTTTGTCAAAAAGGGATAACAGAACGCATTACACCAAGCTGACAAGCAGGGAATAAAGACTTTTGGGACACAAATTTTTTACATTGCTGTTGAAGAAGTTTCAGTCTTGCAAGCTAAATACATGTTGGAAGAAAGTGCCCTCATTTTAACCTGGTTATGAGGTCTGCCTTACTGTGCCAAGGTGGATTTGAGATTTTTTGGGCCAGAAAAGATAAGCAAGATGGGAATATGGCTTTCTAGCCTAGTGAGTAAGGCTGCTTAGTGATTCTAAGTTCTGTTCTCAAAAATATCTGACATTTTGGCATAGAAAGGAATGTTTTTTGAATGAAAACCTCAACGTGACAAGTATGGACAAAAACCACAGGGCTGTCCCACTGAAATAGGTGCCCTAAACATTGAGACTCAGCGGAGGTAGCCAATGCTGCAGTACTAGTAAGAAGAACCTGTCCCTTCGCATCCCAGGAGGACGTGAAGGAACAGAGATTGCCTGTATTGATACTTTAGCCACTAGATGTGGGGAATAAGAACACTGTTCTTTTTAAAGGAGAGTAACAGTTGGCTTGCATTTTGTGGGGAACTCGGTAGTGCTGGGACAAAATCGGTATGAAACCCCACTTTGTGGAATCCCAGGGAAGCTTAAAGAGAGAAAGGCTCAGTTTCTGAAATGAAAAAGAATGTCAGACAAGAACTGGGGCATCATAGTGTGCCCCTGCTGTTATTGTGAAGCAATAAATCAAGGTGCCCAATGAGAAAAGATTATTTCCAAGAATGCTATTTTGAATTTATTTCCTTTGGAGTCTCCATTTAGATACTTAAGTCTATTCTTAGGATTAGTATTGCTCCAAAAGTATAGTCAGCCAGGGTGAAACATGTCTATACATCTGCAGTGTCACACACATATCTGCCATTGCTGTAATCTCTGATACCAGCTTAGAAAAAGTCATTGAGCAAATCACATTAGTGTTGTCTTCTATCATTACCTAGTTTAGGTGTTATGACTACTCATCACCACTGTGAGGACAAAAAAACTGATTATTTGGCAGCCTTGGATGGCAGACAGTTTTTCTTGAGTTTAGATGCTGTAGTACCCTGCATAATGTCTGGTTAATTAATCATTTACAAAATAGTGAATCGATACCAAGCTCTGCAAAGATATGTATGATGATAAGATAAACAAAAAGAACTAGATCCATGCCAAATACTATTATTATTTTATGAATGACAGGTAGATACCTCTCTTCATCGCCCCCAGGGGACCATATTTTCTGACAAGTTTTATCTAGCTTTCACTCTGTTTTGGGTCAAGTTTCAACACCTGAATCAGAAATCTGACAATGATAGTAGAACCAATATCTTTGTATGATGCCATTCCGCTAGCAGATGCAACAAATGAGACAGTTTCCTCATCAGTGGATAATTAAAATTGTGCAATAAGAATGTATTGTTCATCTCAACAGTGAGCAATTAAGTTTAGTCATGAGAGCACACAACAATTGCATCAGTGTTGAAAAAAGAGGTGAGAAAAAGCCCTGTATAATGTATGCGTACTCAAATAAGTTTGATTCTAGACTCTGATTTCCTAATTAATTCCTAAAAGTGATTCCTTGATGCCATTTTTTACTTTGACATCCTATCTATACACACCATCACACAAGCAAAGAAATAAATAGTGAAGAAATTTAAATAACTCCTCAGAAAAATGGTAAAGAAGAAAAACTAATGATGGAAATCAAAACTTTGTTCTAGCTCTTTCTTGGAACTCATATGACTAAGTATTATGTTAGAAACAATACCTACAAGAATGCTATGAATGTGAGGACTGCTTGGATTGCACTAAGACACGGATACAGCTGTGGTGAAAAAGATGTTCTAACCATCCAGGAGTTTCATGCACGAAGTATGAGCGTATTCTTGGCAAGTTCCTACACAAGGTTAGAACTGAGGTGAGTACACGTGCTCACCAGATCCTTCATACAGATAACCTGTACTGACTAATTCTCTTGATATGAACATTATATATTGTTACTGGTTTTGTGCCCTTCTGAGTAGCGTGCCTTATGAAAAGATACAACTTTAGATTTGTACTTGTACATTATTTGTACTTGTACATTATTTTTTTTTACTAGATGATTCTCATTTTGTTTAGGTCTAGAGTACTGAGCATGCTGTTCAGCTGCAAGATACTACTTTAGTCCTGAAAAGGGTGTGTTGGATGACTCTATGTTGTGTCGTGAGACTGTTCTGCTTGTTAAATGGGGTAATATTATTTTGCCCATCTGCTAAATCACTTCAGGCTTTGCAGAAGAAACCGAGGTATTTATTTTAACTGCATGAAGTCACAGTAATTATATATTTCACTATGTCTCTCTCCAAGCACACGATATATATGTATATAAATAAAATGGAATGTAAATTTCACCTTTAAGTCTTGGCTCTGGCATGTTGCATTACTTACTTTATGTCAGCCCTGTGTAATGTGATAGAGATCTGTATTCTGGTATCACTAGTTTGGTCAGAATCAGTGTTTGTTTTACCATCTTGCAAAAGCAATAACTCTTACAGCTGTCCAGATAGATACAAATCTCACTTGAAAATATTCAGAATGAATCCTAAGACGGTTTGCTGGCACCCAGAGGGGAAACTGTAGTGCTCTTGCTCCATCCTTCTACCAAGGCAGGAACACTGAAAAAAAAAAAATTACAATTGAGTGAGTTTCCAAACTGCCTAACTTTTCAGTTGTGTGTTTTTTATATGTTAAATATGGCTCTGAAGATTAAAGTCTTCATTTTAGGCAAAGAAAGGAAATAATGTTTCCTGTCTCATTTGCCAAGCTAAGTGAACAACTGTTCCAGCACAATTAGAATTGTTAATTGATTTGAAAACATAGGGCTTTGAAGGTGGAAAACTGCTGACATTATTTCAATGGGGAAATGCACTCCTGAGAGAGAGCACTGCAGTACAATTTCTCTCCTTGTTTTGTTGAATATACATCTATAAAAACACTGTGAATCATGCAGTAAAAACTGCTGTGCTGATATCATAAATCTCTGATAATAAAAATTTCATTGTTGAAACAATAAAATAGACTTTTATTATAACACAGAGTATCCACCTAAACATTGTCCTTTTAGCTTCTTTGAGTTAAATGTATGCACAGTTTTACAGTCTATAAACAGATCTGGAATAAAAGTTAATAAATGTCAAAATTTGCATTTCAAAAAATTCTTGCTGCATTTTAGGGAAGATCAATCTATGAACCTTTCAACATTATGTCAAATGAAATGCTAATTGTACCTTTAGGAATTTCAGAGACAGTGACAAGAAACTAAATGCTCTGTTCCTTTGCATCAGCAAGTCGAGGATAATTGTATATCTACTCTTGTGAACTTCTAAGAAAAAAAGAAAAATGCTAAGAAAAAAGGGTTTTCTATTCTTTAACTCAGGAGGGTAAACTCCTTCAGCCACCCTTCATCAATCTACCTTCAAATAAAGTGTGTTAACATGTTGACAATGGACAAATCACAGAGAGCTACATTTATTCATTTTATAATAGGTTTGTCAAATGAGCTTTAGCTAGAGTGAGAAACATTTCCATCCAGGAACAACTGACTTATTTTGTTCAAGTTTGCTAGAATGGTTCTGCAGTGTAAATTTCTTTTTTGGAAACAAGTATCTTCCTCCTCTTTCCCTGAATATTTGTAAAGTATTACTTCTTTGAAGGGTAAAACCACTAAAATATATAAAGAAGAGACATAAGATGTTTTTTATATCCTCTCTAGACAAATCTGTAATACATCCCTTGTTTTGTTCAGTAATCAATCTTAGCCATTTATCTCTAAGCAGTACAAATTATATGCCATAGTGGCAACTGCAAGAACACACTCATGCAATAGGAAAAGCCAACTGGAAAGCAGCACCTAATTCAGGTTTGCAATGTTTTCCCAGTATTATCCTAGCCTCATTATATTGAACATATTTCCGACAGCTACACTGAGACTGTTGAAACATTCACTTACTGTGCAGAGATTGAGAGGCACAATAAAGTCAGGGAAATGGTTTATGCTCATCTTAACCCATTCAGTCCATGATCTGGCCTGGCCTAGGTATCTTTTAACTGTCTAAATGCTTTTATAGCAAACAGCCTGTGACTTCCAAAACAGAGATGACTCTCATCCTGCCTTTCTGGGTTATGGCCTAGGTGCCTACATTTGTGTATTTTAGGTTGTTCAATATAAACCCATTCCAAACAGTATTTCATTTAGAAGCTTTGCAGCTCAGACATACTTCAGAGATGTAACTGATATTGGAGAATCTACTGTTTGTGTTTTCAACAAGTATCTGAAAAGGAAGCTGCAGATCCTCTAGCTAAGTATTTACATCCAATCCTGCAGATGAAGGCAATTTTGTCTTTGATGAGAACAGGAGTTCGGTTGAGTCCTTGTACTCATGGGTCCACCAGAATATGTAATGATTGCCATATTTTTGATTTACACTAACTAAATGTAAAATTATACACTCAGAAGTGATGTATTTAAGTAGCTTCAGCCCTATGTAACCTCTCCCTGCTAGAATACAAGCTACTCACTGATTCAGATGACCTGGAATATTTAAAATTGCGATCCATCACTTTTCTTTCATAAATGCTAATCTCTACACCATCTCCATGCTATATAATAACGAGATAATCAAAAAGTGTGGCAGGCATGGACCATCCATACCTGGTAAACTTTTTATAGCAGATATTTCTGAATATATGATTGTTCAGTTTTTTCGTAAAATCAGGTCCTGGCCTTCCATTACAGCAAAATGTTACTGAACATCATGTTCACCATACAGTGGAAATGTGTATTGGAACATGAAGCAATACATACTGGAAAGGAAATTGTAAAGGAAAAGGTTCAGCATAATATGTGTTATTCATCAAATACTCCATGCAATGAGTAACTATCCCACATAAAAAACAACAGGGTACTATGACATTGTGGGTAAGTGAATTTCAGCATGCCAGTCAAACATTTAACCACAATTTCAACATAAACTGAACGAATTCAGTCAACTTTCTGCACCAATACATCTTTCACAAGCATAAAGTTTGTAATCAGGTGGATTTCTATTTTCATTTCAATCCTGACTACATGAAAAAGGACAGATATGAAAGAGACAGAACTTTCTTAAGCTAAATGCTCTTTTTTTTTTTTTTTAAGAATAAAAACTGCAGGCTAATAAAGACCATTTAAAATAAAAGGGACCATTACTCCTCAGTTTTATATGAGCTTACATGCTTTCATTGTGCAAAGTGTGTTATTAATTTAACATGCCAGATTCATAGGTTTCTGCAATATCAGGTTTGATGTATTCATTATCGGCACTCAGTACATTAATTCACGCTGAAGTCCGGTAAATCAAAATTATACCATCTGGCTTCCTGTTCTTAATGATGAATTTGATGTAGGGGTGATTAAGATTGTTAGGCTTTTGAATTTTAATGTAAAAATTAGGGGATTAAAAAGGCATTTAGAAATGACCAATAGTTAGAATAAACTTACTGACAGGATCTAATTTGTGTACTTGCTAGTAAAGCTCCATTTTAATTAGCAGCCACAGTCTTTCAGCACAAGCTCAAAGAGACAGAAGTTTAGTGATTAAGAAGATGAAGCTGTTAAATTGATAAATTGACCTTGAAATACTTGTAACTGTGGGGGACGGCCTAGTAGCTGTATGGCTGGTGTGTTGTGCTGCCACATGGAGGAAAGAGTTTTGGGATTGACCCTAGTAATTCTGCCTTTTTAGATGATTGACCAGCTGGGGATGGGAAAAATCACAGAGGTGACCTGCTCAATGTCTAAATTCAATTGCTCAATTTGTAAGCAAACAAATTCCGTTATTATTTAGCACTTTCTGGCAGATAGCCTGAAATACCATCTCAGTTCTTCAGCATCTTACTCACTCCCCTTGCCAGAGAAAGGTGCTAAAACAAGATAGAAAAGATAATGGGGTTGAAACGACATCATAAGGTGAATGATGACCTTTCAGCTTCCATTGAGAGCAGAAGAGTCAGGGACAAATTTGGCTCTCACTTGTCAAACGTTGACAATGGCCAAGCAGTCAAATATTTGACAAGACAATTCCATTGTACTTATGATAATTTATTAATCTAAAACAAAGACATTTCATACTGTTGCATGGAAATTGTTAGAAATCTCTAGCAGGACTGATAAGGTATGTAAAAGCTATGGCACGTGAAGGCAAGACAGGTCTGCTTAAGGTGTTTGAGCTTGTTAGAGCTGCGTGACATTACGTGGAATCACGTTAGGGCCAACGAGATAAGGCAACTCAAATTCATATACATAGTAAAATTAAATTGAAGGAAAAAAAAAACCCTATTGCTCCCATGTTTTGGCAATGTTCCTTTTTTTTTTTTGTACCACCTCAGAGAAATGTGATAATATATTAGATCTCACCTGCCCTTTAAAATTCCTAAAGATAGTCACTAATATTGGTACACTGCGTCGGGTATAACTTACAAGACAAAACGAGTACATTTGTACATATCAACAGTTTGAAAGATTCTTATTCCTTGGCAAGTCAGGAAATATTTTAAGTCTTATATTTTAGAGGAAATCGAATCTTGACTAACCACTGCAATTTATGTCATTTTAAATAAGATATATTTGAATAAGTATATTTTTCATGCCCTAAAAAGACTGATGTCTTCTTTTATAAGCTCATCCTGTGACACACTTGAGTAGGTAGGTATATTGATTTTTTTCTTTTTCTGATGGCAATGAAGTGTAAATGGAAAATATCAGACTTGGCAATCACTTAAACCATGTGAAAATTTCAGAGTGAAGGCTATTAGAGTCACTTTGTGATCTCCCTAGATGACCAAGGAAAAAAACATTTCTACATTTCTTCAGATCCTTTGTGTGACAGCTAAGGAGAATAACATTTTTTCTAATATGCCAGTTTTAGTCTCTAGTTGAGAATAACCTCAGTGCTTTCTTATGTCACTAGCTGAGAGAAGATGAAAGACCCAGCCTTGTGTAAATGGCTTTGTCTAACCATCAGTCTTTAGCTCTGCATGGCAGCTGTACTATTGACATTAGCTTGTGCACTGGGTGAAATTGAAGTGAGTTAAATGTGACCTTGGCTTAGTTGTTGAAGTAGAAATGAACTCTACTGGGAGTGAAAAAAAATAAGACCAGTTTCTCTAACTTCATTTTTTCTTTAATGAGTTTAACAGCACTCTTAGGATTTGATACATTTTATAAAAAAGCTTTTATTTCCTTTTCTATTATACAACGAGTAATCACCATTTGTAAGGTTAGCTTGCCCTTTTAGTATAGAATCCTGATTTTAGGTGTTTATATCCCAATTACTATAAAAAGCAGATGTCTCTCAAAATAAATCCGAAACCAAAACCCCCCCAAAACCCCCAACCAGAACAAAAAAACCCCAATACACTGCCTTTTTGTTGTCCACTGCA
Organism: Indicator indicator; assembly: GCF_027791375.1. Classification (NCBI taxonomy): domain Eukaryota; kingdom Metazoa; phylum Chordata; class Aves; order Piciformes; family Indicatoridae; genus Indicator; species Indicator indicator. Next base: position 44,349,452 of record NC_072010.1, read on the forward strand.
CCATTTCACAAACACCTGTGTACCACACATTAATTATAGGTAAAGCATTAAAAATATTTCAAAGTATTTAGCGTGTTTTAATGATTAAGCTTTGTCTGTTAAATTACACTGAAATTCACTGAACTGCTGGTAAATCACATGCTTGTGTGAGAGACACGCAGGTAAGTGTGGGTGGTTTGGAGTTAACCCAGGATTTTTATCTTTGTGTTCTGAGTTTCTTCCATGTGTACATGACAACATGAGATATGTGAAGATGGGCAGAAGAACCAGGAACTGGTCACATAACACCCAGATCTTCAGCTCGTTTTGCATAGGGGTTCAAACTGGGGGTGTACAGGGCTATGTGTACAGTTCTGGGCCCCTCAGTTTAGGAAAGATGTTGAATTGCTGGAGCATGTCCAGAGAAGGGCAACGAGGCTGGTGAGAGGCCTTGAGCACAAGCCCTATGAGGAGAGGCTGAGGGAGCTGGGACTGTTTAGCCTGGAGAAGAGGAGGCTCAGGGGAGACCTTAGTGCTGTCTACAACTACCTGAAGGGAGGTTGTAGCCAGGAGGGGTTTGGTCTCTTCTCCCAGGCAACCAGCACCAGAACAAGAGGACACAGTTTCAAGCTGCACCAGGGGAGGTTTAGGCTGGAGGTGAGGAGAAAGTTCTTCACAGAGAGAGTGGTTGGCCATTGGAATGGGCTGCCCAGGGAGGTGGTGGAGTCACCATCCCTGAAGGTGTTCAAGAGGGGATTGGACGTGGCACTTGGTGCCATGGTTTAGATAGTCATGAGGTTTAGGGTGACAGGTTCGACTCAATGATCTTTGAGGTCTCTTCCAACCTTCTTGATTCTATGATTCTATGATTCTATGTGCAGTATGTCCTCCCATCAGTTCACAAGATAGATACATTTTGTAGAATACAGTTTGTAGAAAAGGTCTTCAGAGGAAGCTGTATAGATGACTAGTGAACAGAAAGATCAGCCATTTGGGGGCTTTGTGGACCCACGACTACTACAGGAGAGAGAAGGCCAGAAACTTTCAGAAGAAGAACCCCACTACTGAGAATAAATCTTTTCCTACCTCCAGTGACACATCTTCTGACTGCTGATAAGACATTTCAGCTCTTCTGCTCAAAGTGAAGACGGAACACTCAAATCTCAGATAACCCAATCCTGGGTGCAGCAGTTCCAAAAGCGAGCATGCCTATGGATAAAGAACAGCTTGTTCTTAAGGGAAGACCTACAGGAGAAGTACAATAACAGCTTGGGCTTGGATGCAGGCATTTATGAAAAGACTACCCATATTTTGTAGGCATTGGGGCATCAGTGGACTGCAGGTTAGTTTATGTTCACTGAACTGAACAATATAATATGATAAACTACCTGAGGTATTGGTTAAAGCAATCAGAATGCTAGCTAAAAACAAGTGAAGGCTACCTGGGTTATGTTGGCTTTGTCTTTTTATGGAGATATGTGCAGAGATGTGTTCATTTCAATGAAATCTCTCCCAAGATAGAATTTAATCCTTATCAGAATTTCCTTATTTGATATCTGTAATCCATTATTTGTGGGAGTTTTGCCCAATAAAACACTATTTTACTGATCCCATCTCTGCATCAGTCAAATAATTCCCACTCAATTACGTTTCCCAAGCTGCCTTATGAGACCCTAGTTTCACTTTCTTACAATTTACTGCTTATGAGCAATGGGTCAAAGGTTTACATGTTATATTCTGCTACCCCTAGATTTTCTGTATTGCTGTTTGAAAATTGAAAATCTTTCTTTCCATCTTCAGTGTCTTTCTCTTACATTTTTCTGTATTATTTCATAACCATATATCTGTCCTTGGTCTTAGCCTTTCCAACTGCTCTTTATTTTAGTGCCCACCTCATTCATTTTGACTTATTTTCCAGTTTTGTGCAGTCATCAAATTTCAGCCTCTTACTGCACATTCTGTGTTTCTGGTTACTCTTATATAAGGAGAATAAAATCTGTCTTAATAGTGATACTTTGGCCTTATACATCTCTGATACTTCCTTTGTTCACAACTGTTGGAACGTATAACTACCCTTTATAATATACATGTCAATTCTTAGGACATTAATGTAACATACTGCCAGTACCATACATCAGCAGGCCTGCAGCGAACTTCTCTTGGGTTCTCTCTGAAAAAAACTTTGCTAAGAAAGCAAGAAAGAATTGTTTACCACTTTGGTCTGGTTTAATCCATTTGAATTTCTTTAAATATTTTTTTTTTGTAAGAATTTTTTTTTATTATTTCATTAGGTTTATAAACCTTCTGTATTTGAAGCTTGTCACAGGAAATTCCTCTGCTAAAGTCAGGGTAATGAGAAAATTTCAGTGAGATGGTGCTTTCAGAGGTTTAACAAATGTTTTAAAACAAAAGAGGAAAAGCAACAGAAGTTGTGAACTGGTAATCACAGCCATTTCAAAAGCATCCTGCAGGTGCACAGTGCAGGGCTAGGAGATTTCAGACTACAGAGAAAATGCCTGACAAAGTCAAATTCAGCCCTGAAGAACTGCATGGCCAGAAGCAGAGACAGAGACAACTCCCTGGAATACCAAAATCATCTCCAGCACACAAAACTGATGGCTACGTGTATTACTGGAGCATTTTCTCACTATTGGCAAATGTTTATACATTTCCTAAGCTCACAAAAGGTTGTGGCAAATAAATCAGTTCACCGTAGAACAGCCTGGGTTGGCAAAGACCTCTAAAGGTTGTTTGGTCCAACAGTTTACAGGAAAGGGAGCCTAGATAAGATTATCTAGCACCCTGCCTAATTACATCTTGAAAACGTCCAGGAATGGTGACTACTCTGTCCCTGGGGAGGTTGCTCCAGTGACTGATTGTTCTCATGGTAAAAAATGTCTTTCTTGCACTGAGATGAAACTTCTCCCAGAGTAACTTGTACCTGTGTCCCTTGTCTCCTCTATATAGCTTCTTGTGGAGAGACAACCTATTTGTAGTACTGGAATGCTGTGAAGAAGTTACCCTGAGCCTTCTCTTCACCAGGGAGAAAAGACGTAGATCTTTCAGTTTTTCCTCAAGGGCAGATTCCCCAGCCCTTTGATCATCATCTTTGTGGACCTCCTTTGGACCCTCTCCAGTCTGTCCACCTCTCTTGAATTGTGGAGACTCAGTCATGCTAGAGTCACTTCAGAGAGGAAGGAGTAAAGCTTACATTTAGATTATTAAAGAAAAAAAGTTGTGTTCAATGTAATTTTTAATTCTGTTTGACATCTTACAGATTTTTTTTCCTCTAAGAGGACATGATGCCGTGCTCTCAATATCATCTTATTGTTAGAACTTTATAGAAAAGTCTCCAATATTTACATGTGTTAGTACTGATTTCTCATTTTATAGAGTTCATTAACAGAGAAAGAACACAAAAGAAAAAAGGAACTTAAAAGTGTTAGTAGATAAATAAGTATTCATATGGTTTTAAGATAGAAACGCACTTCTGAGTGATTTTTGAAATTCTCACACGTGGTCTTGCACAGCTTTAGAAAATCCATGTAATTAACTGATATCTTTAAATTTTAAAATATTTAGTTCACCTTTCATCTTACAAGTCAAGCTTTCTAGATTTTAGCTATATCACTTTTTAAATATGTGCCACTTTGCCCTTTTCAATTCCAAAGAGATTATAAATAAACTTGCTAAACGTTTTCCTATCTCTTTTGGGACGCTTCATCAAATGTGTACCTTCTGGTCCTTTGGTTTTGTCAGTCTTTAAATGTTCTAATTTCTAGGTCACCTCCTCTGGCATGATCTTGAGTTTCTTCAGTATGCTTTCCACCTCTGCTGTTAAATTTATGTCTGATTCTGGCATCTGTTCCCAATCCTCCTTTGTGAACACTGAAGCTCAGAATTCATTAAAATTTTTAGCAATGCCTACCTAAGCTGTCAATAAATTACTTTCACTATCTTTTTGAGGCCTTACTGTTTCTTTCACTGATACCTTCTTATTAGTCAATTTATCCTGACTTAATCCTAGCTTCTCCTTTTTTTTTTTTACAACATAACTCAGAAGTCATCATGTTAAAAATTGTTATAGGAACCATGCAAGAAAGCAAAGCAACATTTTTTTTTTAATGTATTGCTCCATTTTTTCCCTTCATGTTGTGTCTCCTTTGGGTTTATTTTGAAATGTTCCCTGGTCCCCAACTTGCTGTAAATAAGAGAAATTCCTGCAGCCGCTTCACTTCTCTAATGCTACCCAAAGATATTATGCCTTCCAAAGATATAGTAGATTGGGTTCTAATGTACTTTGCAGTTGGTCAATTATTTTAATTCATGCAAATAAGATGCAAAGAATCATATAAGAAGCTCTTGAAACACTTGCCTTGCTTGAGTATCAACTTTTATCAGACACAGATCAAGTTTATTTTATCAATGAAGCTGTTCTAGGCTAGTATTCTTTTTCTACCACCCAGAATCTGTTGAGATTTTTGAGAGAAAATGCTTCAATTATAAATCAATTAAAAAATATGTACTGTTGTTGGTGGAGCCTTGAGGTCTGCTGAAAACTGAATATAGCTTTAAAGCAACTTAACTATGGTCTATCTATATAATACTTTATGTGTTCTGAACTGAATATTAACTATAACATTAATGTTTGTATAGTATCGACAAAATCAGTACAACTTTGTACATGGATGCTTTTATACCTGTTACAGATCAGTTATGATTTCAGCAATGTATTTGTTCAACTCTCTTTAAAATCATAGAATCACAGAAGGCATTGGGTTGGAAGCGACCTCTAGGTTATTTAGTCCAATCCCCCTGCAGTAAGCAGGGGCATCCCCAACTAGATTGGGTTGCTCAGAGCCCCATCAAGCCTGACCCTGAATGTCTCCAGGGATGGGACCTTCACCACCTCCCTGGGCAACCTGTTCCAGTGTTCCACCACACTCATAGTAAAGAACTTCTTCCTAGTGTCCAATCTAAATCTGCCTTTCTTTAGTTTCAGATCATTGCTCCTTCTACTATTGCTACAAGCCCTTGTAAATTGTCCCTCCCCAACTTTCTTGTAGGTCCCCTTCAGGTACTGGAAGGCCACTATAAGGCCTCCCAGGAGCTCTCTTTTCTCTAGGCTGAACAACCCCAACTCTCTCAGCCTGTCTTCATAGGAGAGGTGCTGCAGCCTTCTGACCATTTTTGTGGTTCACTCCATCAGGTCCATGTCCTTCCTGTGTTGAGGGCCCTAGAGTTGGACAGAGTACTCCAGGTGAGATCTAACCAGATTGGAGTGGCAGCATCACTTCCCTCGATCTGCTGGCCACATACTTCTTTTGATGCAGCCCAGGGTGCAATTGTCTATGTACTTTAAGATTAAATTTCCAAACATTTCCTGAAAAGATCTAGGTATTCACACCTTTGATATCAGAGACATATCACTCTAGATACAGTGATACACCAAAGTCATTAACCTGTTCAAGTCCCTGCTAAATTCAGAGCCATAACCATTATTACTGTTGATATTATTTTTGCTATGTTTCTTGAATTTGCATACACACATCTTAGAAAAACTCATTACTGCCTCGTTATTTTAAAATATTTTCATATTTACCTATTTTCATCTCTTCAAGTATTGTGATTTTTTTTTCACTCTCTCCCTCTCTCTAGGCATTTGTTGTCTATTTTGTTGTTTGATATTATTGTCACTTTGTCCACCCATCTGCTTCTTCAACCTATTTCTTTCTTCATTTTTGACAGTGCCTGTATAATGTTTCTCACACATCTGGTTTCTCTCCTATATACTGGCTTAAGCCCTCCCTCATGTTTCTGTGTATCCTCTTAGCATCTGGTAGATCACTGCCTGTTTGAGGAACTGCCTATTCAGAAATCAGCTTTCTATTGCAATGTTGTGAAACTCCAGGTAGGTTGGGGTGAAGCTACAGTAGACAATAATTATTATTCAGTGACTGATGCAGAACTCCTGTACATAATGAAAGAGCCTATTGTTATGCATATACTCATGGGGAAAGTGTGAGAGTTTCTGAAGAAACCTTTGGTTTAAATCTTTCAGTTAAAATCTCATTCTTAATGTTAAAACAGTATAACTTTTGTATTTAATAAAAAATGGATTACGCTTTGAGAGTACCACTTTTATGACAATTATCCTGTTTATTTGTTCACAGTACTTCTAGAATATTCTATTTGCATATTCTAAGAACTTCAACTGTCTAGAACTGGTTAATAAAGACATAAGACCATGCACTCTTATCCAAATCAATGTCTGCCCTGTAGTCTTTTTCCCTCAATACTTTTTTTTTCCTCCAGAGACAAACTTACCTATTTCTTGATCTCACAGATGGCCTTTGCTTTTTCCCTATCATTGTCTCACAGTTTGGTTACACTATGATGTCAGAATTCCTTTAATGCAACTCCTTTTATCTGTGGAGTGCTAGTGTAATACCATACTGATTCACGTTTACTCCTAACACACACTACATTTTTCTACTTATAGTTGGCTTCAAGAGTTTACTTATATCTTACACGAAAATACTTCCCACACATAGTATAGAAATGAACCCTACACAAACACCAAGTGCAAGATCTTTGGAGAGTAGAATTTGGAGGAAGGGAGAAGCTCAACACTGTTCTCCCTGTTCCACGCACCAGTAATCATGTAGAGTTTGCATTTCAGTTTACTTTCAGGCCCATTGCTTGCCTCTTGACTTCAGTGCCTCAGCTTTCCTTTGCCTCAGATGCATCCCTTCTTCCTCATTCCTTGCTCCTGGGAAGAACATTGATGCCTATCATTCCTTTGTGGTATACAGTGGGAGTTGGAAGCAGCCTCTGTTAGTCATTGCTTGCCTGACATTAAAATCGCTGACAACTTAGAAGACTTGTTTGCCTTTGTTTAAATAACCATTTATCTAGCATCATAAATGCTACCTTGGTCCAATAATGGTAAGCAAAACACATCTAAATTCCATATACATGACCACCCTTGGCAGGTCTATACACCTCCTGCCCTGTGAGGAGTGGAGTGGGAAAAGAATTGGATTCGTTCAATGTTTGGTTTCCCTATTCTAGTCATGGCAACCCTCCATTATGGAAGACCTAGATGACTGGTCTTCCAATTTATTCTTAGTTTATATATTTAGTCCAATTCCTTTTTCTTAAAGAGGACGAAACATCCATCTTCAGGTGCCTTTTTGTGTTGTGCTTTTATACCACTGTTTGGTCTGTTACCCTGTTTATTCCTGCTGTTCCATGATTTTACCTAAGCAATTTATCTCTGATATAGAACCTTGTCAGCTGCCTTTTTAAAGTCTAAGTATAGTACATGAATTGAATTTCTCTTCTCTATCATGATAATAATGTCTTTAAAAACTTTCATAAGTTAGTTGTGTGATCTCTCTAGCTCAAGTCCACACTAATTATTGCTCTTTCAAGAAGGAGACTTTCATTAAATCCAGAAGGCAGTTTTGAACATTTTGATTAAGTAAATCAGTTCAATTCTAATTTCTCAGGATGCCTCTTGGTACTTCTAAATAATTACTAATTACTTCTAAATAATTACTAGTTTTATAGTTCTTTACTTCTCTAAGCATTATTAGAAAACCTTTAGCAAATTTCCTTGTATTGTAAAAATGTATTCACTGACATCACAGTGAGAAATTTAGTGTACCCATATTTGCTAAAACGGAAATGTTTTGCCACTTAGTAGGGTCTAGCAGTATTCCCTGAAAGCAGCAAATTCTCTTTGCTCAATTTTGAAAAATGAATACTAAATACCTGCTCTGTAGGCTTTATCTTTGGTGTTTATGTGCTTAACCTAGGCTCTTGGAGGTTGAAAAGTTCCACAGAGACCTAGCTGTTTTGGCTGGTAATGATGAAAATGTGCATCCCACTGTAGCCCCAGATGTGGCACACATAATCTTCTACGGATGCTTTAAAAAAAATCGGTTACATTTATTCTATTGCTACTCAAAATCAGCTAAATCCTGATGAAGGCAGTGAAGTTACATGGCAGTAAGTCTTACATGAGTGAAAAGAATCAGGCCTATCATCAGCTCTTCTTCTGAATATTCTGTTGAACAATTGTGAATGACATCCAGAGCTGAAATGAAGATAACCACATTTTATAGTGATTTAATATTATTATGTTTCTGAGTGGGGCATGCTCCTTATGTCCAAATGCTAGAACTATTACTGATAAAGGCTCCTTGATGTGGAAGGAAAGATGAGGTGATAGGAGGGATCAAGGAGGGCAATATAACACAATTGTAAGGATAGACAGGAGAATACTGTGGTAAAATTGGAGCCAAGAGGTGTCATGATGAAGAGAAGAGAAACAATGATAATTTGCATTTTGTGCAGCACATTTTAGTCACGAATTTCAAAACACTTTGCAGCTTAGTTTATCTCTGTCTCTTACTATATATAAGTATTAGTAACCTGCCTTATGAGTGGCATGTGGAAAAATGTAACTCTCTTCCCTAAAAAGCAAGACAAAAAAGAAATCTGGACATATTATTCTGACTCCTAACAGATATCTGACAAATCATGTTCCTATAAAGGACATGGAAATATAAAATAACAAAAAATAGAAGAAACAAAATTATGTGATGAGGCAGGAATACAGTCTTCGCCCTAGACTTTCATTCTTAATTTTCTACCACAGTTGACTATCCATGAGCAAGTAATTTAATCTTAACAGACAGGTCCTTAAATTCTAACCCGAAATAACCAACATGACTACTGGGGAGTCACTGTGTCATATAGTCCTCTAGGAAAGCTGGGAATGTGTTCCTGGGAATCCACTGTCAGAACCTGATTCAGAAAATCAGTGTTACTGACCTTCCTTCCAAGGAAGTTTTCTTTCTGGAAACTGGTAGCAAGCACTTTTTCATCTTATAGCCTAATGGATAGGGGATTCACCAGGGAGGCAACAGACAACTCAATCACCACTTCAGTTTGAGTAAGTTCAGAATAATGATGCCAGAACTGCTATTTTGCCTTGTAAGCACAGATAACAGTCAAACAAATCACGAAAAATATAGTCTTTTAACCTTCTCTCTAAAGGATTTCTTTCTTAGCTAGAGAACTGCCACATAAACAGTTCATTTGTTGGTCTAAGTAGTAATTGAAGCCTGACTGGACAAGGAAAGGAACAGGAGCTGGATGAGTGACAAAATGTCCTGAGGTGAGTCTGTTACTTATGGAAACACTTATTTTATCATCAGCCAAAACATCTCAGGAATCTTCCTTCTTCCTCTTCCACCTAATTCTTTTTCCTGTCCCATGACATCTTCCACAGACTTTTGGTATAACAGTCACATGCAATGCTGAGTCTACTGGCTTTGTTTGAAGGGAAAGAAATTCTGATGGGGAGTAGGAACAGACATCTGTGAATGGATGTAGGTGTTTGAGCCTGTTACACAAAACCAAAATTATAATTTGATTAAAACTCAACAAGCTTAGTTGAAAGTTGTATCACCCACTTCCTCTGACAGAGCCCTAACCAGGAGGTCTGTGTCTGCGGCGTATGGAGATGTTCTCTGCCTTCTGCAGCATCAGTGTTGGAACAATGACCTAATCAATTAACTTCCTTAAAGTATGTGCTTGTGAAGGATTCTTCAGTTCTGTGTGAACAAGCAAGTTGTAGAAGCTTATTGGTATTGAGCCTAAGTTCATATTTTGTTGCAAACCAACATGATTTGTCCTGATGCCAAGGAGGTTCTCTCATGGATTATGCGATATTTTGGACTTCTGGTGTCTTTCTGATTATGCACAGCAAAGTATTAACTGAAATTCCTAAAGTCTACCTTAGATCCATAGTTTAGTAATGAAGATTATTTTAGTATTATAGTAGTGAAGATTATCCTACTAGGGACAAGACTGCTCAATGCATTTTTGCGGTTTTGTGCAGTAGAGCATTTTGGCCCATCCAGAACTGTGACTCAGAGAGTCACTGATAGTACAGATAATGAGAAAGAAAGAAAGGTATTGGGGAATGAAGTTTGAAGGAAGAACAAGAATACTAGAAAATGTCAATATCAGCACCTGGATACTTCTAGATGCAGGTCAACACATTAATCTCTTTAATCTGATTTACCTCAAGATGGACATATACCAGTTATCTATAAGGGTTTTTATAAGAATAAAACCCCACAGTAGAATCCGTAGAAAATAGACTAAGATGATATCTTGAGAAACATGCCGCCACGACAACAGAGGTGTACAGAAAACAACACTTGCTTCTGCAGTGATTTACAGACAAAAGTAGGTTTATTAGGTGTCAGTGTGAACTGCTCAATTTTCCTTCCAAAAATATAAACAAACAGTAAGAACATGAATCTGAACTCATTTACATAAAAGTAAATATATTGATGTTAGTTGGTGGAACTGCTCTGAATGCAACTGAGATTAAAATCTAACTTAATGTTCTCTTTGTATGATCAGACCTAATTTAACTGTAGGAGCTACACAGGACTTTAACAAGATCAGAAATTAAACAGTGCAGTAAACTTTAATAGTGAAAGAATAGGGAAGCCTGCCTAGCATATCTATCCCTGCTGCTCTAGCTTTGATGAGTATGAAAGAAACAACAAACTCAAGCCTTAGTTCCAGTGAGGATAGTTTGCATGAAATCTGACTTGCCACGTCTTACGGAAAATTTTCTGCATGGTGGCTTTTGCCAAAACAAATTGTATGAAGCTGCTAGCATTTGCAGGTAGTTGGCAGTTAGCTGTCCAAAGCAAATAGAAGAAACTCAATTCACAATGGCAGTTATGAAAACTGTTGTGTCTAAATAAACTATCAGAGCACAGCTCCTGAGACACAGTGCTTCATAAATTATTTTTATAAGGAATGAGTTTATGGGAAGAAGCATTGCATAATTCAGTCATAAAACTTACAGAATCCATGCTTAAATAAGATAATGTAGTTGTTCTAAATACATCTTGGAAAAATTATATATTCATATATAAAAATACACGTCTGCAGTAATGTCTTATGAAACATATTGTCTTGTTGGGATAATATCATGGACAAAATCATGTCCCTGCTGCAGTTATAGTAACATTTCATGTTAACAAGGACAAAATTTTTAAAAATTTTTGATGGGTTTTAGTGCTTTTGAGTAGTACTAATATTTTAATTAAAAAGAATGATGTATTGTACTGGCAGAAGTCCCGGTAAGACCTAAATGACCATTTAGTAGTATAAAAAGTGAAAATGTCTCCAATATCCCATTTATTTTCAGCAAATAGCTTACAATGGATTCTCAAGATTTGACTTTTCCCCGAAGTCCATCCTTAATTTTTCATGGAGAAACAACAAGGTATAGTAATTTGGTATAAATCAGTATTTGCCACTACATTCACAACTTCCACTGCAGGCATTCAGTTTTATTGCATTATCCCCACTCTGTGTCAATTTTAAACTTTTTCATCTCATGGATCTCACAGATTTTCCAAAAGCAGTATGAATCCTCCTGTCAGCAATTTTGCTAGTACTAGTCTTGGGGGTTTTATTTGCCTTTCTGTGATCAAAAGTTGAGAAACACCTATCTCTTCATTAGTCTGCAAAGATATATCCACGACCAGAGAATAATTCATCCAACTTGTTTTAGACACCTATCTTAGGATGGAACGAATCACTCTCCAGAGACAGCTATCCTTTTCCTTTCACTTTAACTATAGGTGAGACTGCTAACCAATATAAGTGGAGAAGAATCCCATCAGTAGCATCAAAACCATAACAAAACAAATAATTTTTAAGTACATGGTGTTCAAATTGCTAAATTTGGGTTTCATTTACACATGAAGTAATTTAATCTGACATTATTAATTGTTTATCCCAGTTTAAATTGCAGTAAAATTTGATCATAACTGTAGAAGCAGGCACGCTTGTAGTAAGAGAATCAGAAAAAGAGCATTTTTAAATATTTTTTGAGGAATGTAATAAAATGATGGCTAATACAATAGCTTACAATTTTACTATTTTTGGAAAACATAAGAGTTTATAAAAGTAAATGTGTATGTAGAGCAACAATGGAACCCTGCACCATCTGTGTCTGACAAGGAAACCATTTAATCAATGTGATCATTCATAAAACTAAGCACATTGAATAACAATGATTAAAAAAATTAAGCCCTATATTCTCGCCATTATATTTTTAGATTAATATTTTAAATGTATGGTATCTTAATAAACATGAAATAATGGGAAAACTCCCCCACAGTTTTGAGATATGTTGGCAATCAGAGCTACCACTCAGTGAGAATTTTCTTTTAAATTTCAGTTTAAAGAACACCAAGTATCCAAATTTTCTAAAATTCTGTATGAATAAGGAATGCCATGTGAATGAGTGGCATCAGAACATATTGATTCCAAAAATAATGTCTTACAGTTTTTGCACCTGTGTTCACTGATTGACCTCAAAGGCAGGGAGCATACAGTTCACAGGCTGCAATATTTGGACTTCCTCAGAAAACATTTATATTTACATTGCAAAATATATTTACATTGCAAAACAAAAGATGAGAAGGAAAATAATTTGAACATTAGACCACTCACCAACCATCAATTTACTTGTTAGCTTCATTCTTCTCCTCATGGCTCCTCAAATCTTCCCAGTAGCAACTTGTACCTATTACCCCCTGTCTTTACCACCTGACCCTTTGTAAAAAGAGAGTTTCTCTCCTCATGAGAGCTGCCCTTATTGTACTTGTACATGGTTATGAGGTCTCCTCTAAGCCTTCTCTTCTCAAGGCTGAACAAACTCCATTCTCTCAGCCTTCCTTCATATGAAAAGATATGCACGGCTAATACAATGTAAGAGAAATAAGTTGAACCTAGTGGAAAAGTGAGGTATGTAATGTTAGTATTTTACATATCTTGTAGCCACATCAAAATTATTTTTTAACCTTTAAATACTTAAGACCAACCCCCCCCCCCAAAAAAACAATCAAACCAAAAAACCCCAAAACCCCAACAAAACTGTAGGAAGAAATAATTCCGAACAGTTCTTGTTTCAACAAAACAAAAAAGAAGCCAAATATCTGTGTTATTCTAATGTGACACTTAAGATTGTCTGGTGGAAGAAAAAAAAAGAAAGTCTAATTTTTTTAATGTCAGAGAAAAGCTATTTCAATTGCTTTTCTGTGTGAAAATGGTGCCACTCAGTAACCAGTTAGGTTGATTGCAGCTGATTATTTCCTATGGATATATCAGGAGATATTGTATCGATCCACTGTCAACTTTTCTAATTTGAAGAAAATTGTTTGACTTCAGAGAAGGACTACACATTTCTTGAACTCCACACCTTTTGCTGTGTGTGGGTTCTTATTTATTTATGTTTAACACCAGCAACCTCCATTAATCAGCTGCAGAACACAAGCAGAATTCCAGCTGGCCTTGGCAAGAGACTCTGCTGGGAAGTAACCCCAGCCAGCTTAATTCTGGCAATCAAGCACTCGTTCATTAGTACTGTGAAAATGTAAAGGCTGCTGAAGGAAAGCAGATATATACCACATCCAAACTTTTGAAGGAAAGAATTTTGTGTTCATTTCACAGATTCCCTTGCCTAAATTCAATTTATTCAAACCCTAAAGAAGGTGGCTTGAACTGCAAATAGTGGTTTCAGTTTTCCTCATGAAGAATTTCACTGAGTAAGTCTCAGTACCAGATCGAGTTCACAATTTTGTTCTATATACAATCATCCACTTCACAATTTTCATGAACATTTTATGAAGGGAATTAATCAAATATCATAGTCATGCTGGACCAGCTGCTATTTCAAATTGTTCATGCTGTGATTCAGAAATAAGCTACAACTTCAAGAAATTTTCAGGTTTTAGGGGCATTTGAGTGCATGGCCAAATACTTAGACTTGGCTCTTTAAGCCTAAGTAGGAAAGCATTATTTACATACAGAGGAATAAAGGATACAGTATGACCAAGGTCCAGGGTGAATCAGTGATGCTGAGAGCAATTTCGTTGTCAGCTATCCTTCAAAAAGGACGTGTCTGACCTTATTCTTATGAAAAGCCTGATGATAACCAAATGAGCTGCATATGTACTCACTTTTATGCTTTGACTCACTTGTATGCTTTAATGAGAAGTTAAATGCAACCTCTGACAAACGTTCAAATACAGGAGATGATCATGAATTCAGGTATTTTCTGCCAGGGACCTTATATCTATGGGAAGGGAAGGGAAGGGAAGGGAAGGGAAGGGAAGGGAAGGGAAGGGAAGGGAAGGGAAGGGAAGGGAAGGGAAGGGAAGGGAAGGGAAGGGAAGGGAAGGGAAGGGAAGGGAAGGGAAGGGAAGGGAAGGGAAGGGAAGGGAAGGGAAGGGAAGGGAAGGGAAAGGAATCCTAGCAAATCTGAAGTATTTTCCATTACAGACAGAGAATAGTGAAAGGGCAACAACTAAGACCTGGTTAAGATCCTTTTATTCTGAAAATCTGCTTACAGTGGTCTGAAATACTTTAAAGTAAGCTGAGGTTACACTAGTTGGTATACAGAGCCAAAAGCCCATTAGCCAGATGAAAATTGCTGCAATGTGACAGATGTTTGACTCCATTTCTGCCTAGAGGCTGGTGCAAACTGGTAACATTAGTTCTTTGCCAGCTGGATAATATTCCTACACTAGATATTATCTCCTGCTCAGGTAATTCAGTGACTGTCCATTCTTCGTTAGCCACTGGAATGAAGGAAAGAGTCAGTCTAGGCAAAGGATAATTAATCTTATTAAAACATACCAAAATACAACAACTGGAACTCATTACACTAAAACAAGATTGAGTTTCTGGTCTCAGTTTAATTCCTTGAAGATAAGTGTCCAAAAGTAATCACTTCTATCCCTGCGGCACATTTATTTAGAGCCTTAAAAGAGAATCAACAACTGAGAATCAGCAAAAAGTATGAATCTGACAAGGTAGGGAAGAGAAAATTGTGCTAAAGTTTATTTGTTCTATAGTAAATAGACAAGCCATTCAGTAACTATTTGGGAATATTTCCTAAATCAAATACACTTTACTTGAGATAGTGAAATAAAACCACCAGCATGTAAAAATTCTTGTTTATACATGTGAATCTCCTGAGCAAACACCTATATTTGTATCTTATATCTTGGTATTTTGGTGAGCAACTACATTTGGTAGTCTTATTAAAAGACAGAATTCTTAGTATTCACTGTATCCACCTGCTTCTTTCTGTAAAATCAGTAATTATTATTTGTAATAGTTTCCAAACTCTTCCTTTACTGTGTAGCTAGTACAAGAAAACCTTAAGTGTATCACAAACATTTTCCAGCAATTCAGTTCAAATTCAATGACAGAAACTTTTTGGGTTTTACCAGATCCTACTGTAACCAATCAGTGGGAAAAACCTCCTCTCCCTCCCCCAGCAGCCATATAGACTAAATACTTTATTTTAGGCAATATTGTTCTCAAGTTACCAAAGTAATTTACTACCATTTGCAGGCAAAAGTAGCTTGTATTCACTGGTACAGAACCACAGTCATTTTCAGACTACCAGGCACATGTGCAACTACAAAAGCTATACAATTATAAAGCTATTCTTTGGAAAGTAGTATTTGAAGAGTAACAAAACTCATAGTTTATTCGACCCGCATATAAAATCATTGAAGTATAATACATTTATAATGCATCATTAAAATTTAAAAGCAGGTGCAGCTACTCAATAAGCTAATGGTATAGTCTGAAGACTCCATTCAAGATTGTATTGTTGAATTCCCATTGGGATAAAACAGAAAGAGAAAAACAGAGGGAAGGAATTGGACTGACCTTGCACCAAGGTGCTAATGCCTGAGCCTACGTTTCTGTTAGGCTGTGGTTGAGCTCCACTCTGAGGATCTTTAAAGCACTACATATTCAGTGCTGTGACTGGATGCATTCTACAAGTGAGCATGAAAAAAGCAACAACCACTACAGAAAGATACACGTGGGCAACTCTGCATGTGTGTTAGGACACATCTCTTCATGACAGTAAGCCTAAGGCAATCTGATAAAGGAATGAAATTAATATATACTAACAGGAAACTGTTAAGATATGGAGCAAATGAAAATTTCCCCTATAATTTAGAAGGACCCATGTGTACATGTAAAATGAACTTGCATGATTCCTAAAGAAAGTAAGTGAAGGGATTTCCAATTCATGTAATGCAAAAATCAGTGGGTTTCTCAAATCAGCATCCGTGTTTTCAAGTTCTGTCTTTATTAAGAACTCCAAACCAAATTTGTTTCATATAACTTCTCAGTTAACTTTAAAACCTGCTCTGATTTCTTAAATTGACTGTTTGTTTGGTTTCACAGACATAAGATTGTCATCAGACGAAACATGTCAAAACCTGCTTTGTGTATGTCTATTTTGGCCAGGAGTTTGGCACTGTGAGAGTGAATTAGCTGATCAGAGCTGGGTTTGCTGAGAACTTAACATCTTCTCTGTTTGAAGTTCAGAATTTTCTCCTTTGGACTGGTATTAATCTGTAAAGGAATCTGTCTTCACATCACACCATGATGCAAACAGATGAAAGCACAGCAAGTGTGGAAATGTAGAAGATCCATCTCCAAATGGCAGCAGAAGAGCAATGCTAATGTAGTCAAGGCTCTGGACCTCAGCGGGAACCACTGTTGGGTGAGTTTCCATTGCAGCAAAACTCACTGATCAATTTAGATGATTATAATCTCTTTTGCAGCTTGAATCACAGGAATCTGAGAGAGTCTTTATCTTCATATATATTTGAAGGTAAGAAAACTAAATCTGGGCTGGAGGGAAAGAAATGGCACAAGACTGAAAATGGTAGGATGGCTACTATGCAGCTGGATACTTTTCAGGAAAAAAGATGGAGCTGAAAAACTGCACAGAGTTGAGGGCTGCATTTAGGCCAAGCCTGCGCTCAAAGTATGGGTATTTAAATGCTCGTGAGTTTTCAAGGTCTACTTTATTTAAGAGAGAACTGCAAGGATGTAGGTCACTTTGTACCAGGTAACATTAATGGTGTTATTCACAGATAAAGTTTATAAATAATTAAATGGCCAACTCTAAAATAAAACTGTGTTTATCTTTGTTTTCTTTTCCCTTTCCTTTCCTTTCCTTTCCTTTCCTTTCCTTTCCTTTCCTTTCCTTTCCTTTCCTTTCCTTTCCTTTCCTTTCCTTTCCTTTCCTTTCCTTTCCTTTCCTTTCCTTTCCTTTCCTTTCCTTTCCTTTCCTTTCCTTTCCTTTCCTTTCCTTTCCTTTCCTTTCCTTTCCTTTCCTTTCCTTTCCTTTCCTTTCCTTTCCTTTCCTTTCCTTTCCTTTCCTTTCCTTTCCTTTCCTTTCCTTTCCTTTCCTTTCCTTTCCTTTCCTTTCCCCTTCCCTTTCTTTTCTTTTTTATTTTTTCTTTTTTCTTTCTTTCTTTCTTTTTTAGCTGGCATCTCATAAAATTCACAAAAAGTAAGTGCCATTTTTGACAAAATAGGAAAAAGTAAATAATTTTAAAATATTGCTTTAATCCTTCTGCTGAAGATTATTGGACACTTTGTCAGTGATCAATATGGTTTTAGCTGACGACCTAATAATGGTTCAAAATGCTTTGTAGTTTCTCTAAGGCATTATCAAATGTGAGACACTTATGACAGACCAAACTCCCACAGCTTCCAGACGTACTGGGTCATTGTAGTCAAAGTCAGAAGTCTGAATGGGAAATGTAAAAGGAGCTTTTGGCCAAAAAAATGGCACTGACTGTCCACCACGTGATGGAAAAATTTGCACCCCTCTCCTTCCTATTCTGAAACAACTGTTCTCTGTGAAAGCTGAAAAGGTTTGGGGGTCATTTTCCTTAAAACATAACTAAATGGGAATGCTCAGAAGTAGTAAATTAAGTGCAGAAATATATTATTCGCGTATATGTTTGTACGTATTAGGGAAATGGTCTCCTTGGCTGAGCAAAGCTTTGTCTTGGAATGGATATGGATGTATGCTTTCTAAATGTAGGCCACATACCGTCGTGTTATACAGCTTACAGCACCATCACACTATGTAGAGCCAAAACCGAGGCAGGCTTCACAGATTAAAATTGTATTGCTGAAAAGCAATGTGTTGACTGTTGTTTAACCAAAACGATACCTGTGGGCGTGTGAAGACAAATATTTTTGAGGTGCAAATTCCTTAAACACGAGCCCTAAACATGAAAACATATGATGTATACACACCCAAAGTATACACACCCTAACAGCATAGAGACACATAAACATATTCATAGTGATACATTCTCTTAGTTTCTTTAGCTCTTTCTTCACATAAAAGTATTATTCGAGAAACTAAACCATGTAATACATGTTTGAATTTCTCAATAAACATACATTTTAAAAATAGTATGGTTAACACTTCTTGAAGCAGATAGACTCCTGGTCCAATTAGAAGTTCAGAAAAAAAAAAATCACTAGAATATTCAATATGATATAAGTTTCTTGAATTTCACTGGCAAAGTACACTAAAAGTCAACCCAGAACTCATTATTATTTTGGAGGCTGAAACTGTCATTCATTTTCTGCTGTTCAAACAAGGAAACTTAGTTTGGTATGCTCTTAAGTTTTCTATCAACATAAAATGAAATAGTTAATTTTTCAACATTTGTTGTTCATTATTCACTAAAGAAAATTATCTGTTTTATAATTTATCATTGATGTTCTATTTATGTACTGTGAGTGGTTGTCATGGTTTGTTTTTCATCTTTCAAAAATTAAAGATGAACTAGTTCTTTTGTTGTTATCCACAAATGAAAGAAATGAGAACTTGTTCTTCAGGTTTTAGATCCACATGTTTACAGTGACAATATAGTTAACATTCAAGGGAAGTCACTTTGCCTAGTTCCTGGTTTATTAGGTAACATGTTAGATCGTATTTTTGGGGGAATGTGATGGTTTGAAACTGTCTTTTTAATTTTTCCTTGCAAAGTTCAGAACAGAGAAAGTGAAAGAATGTAAATAAGTCACTATTGGGTGTAAGAAAGCAAAATAACGATTGTTCTAAACACTTCCATTGGATAGATAGAAATGTTTAAGAACTGTTACCCAAAACAAAGTAGGCATTCTGCACATTCTGCGTTCTGCAGTGGGGGCAGTTGCTGGGCTGTCTGGCTGCTGTTTCTTCTTCTCTTCTGGCTGAAGATAACACAGTGACCTTGGCAGCTAAGTTAACAACTTTCTGCTTAACTAACTCTGCTTCTCTGTCCAGGGGGGTCTGGGGGGAAGCTCCTGGGAGAGAGAGGCCCCTTTGGGAGGGTCCCCTTGGGGGGAAGCAAAGGGAGATCGATTGTGCTTTTTCTGTTGATTGTATATATTTGTGAATGTTGTGAATTTTGTATATTTGTACATATTCATTGCATTTCATTGTAGATTTTAGACTCTGCTTGTAAATACAGCTTTTCATTTGCTTCCAGACTGAGCTAGCCTGGTTATTGTTGGTGGGGGGGAATTTCAGCTCACACCGACACACTTTTTATTTTTGGCGCCCAACGTGGGGCTCGATTGCTTGTTTGATTTATTTCTGCTCAGATTAGGAAGCAAAATGAAGCTGTTTTGGATTCTGAGTCATTCTATTTCATCTATTATCGGTGCAATTGTCTACAGATGGGCCATTTCTTGCATGATAGACAAGATTGTGAGATATGTGGCATATAAGTCGTTTCTTTGGGTTAAGAACAAGTTACTGAATGTTGGTGAATTCTGTTGTGGTCTTATTGGGCTAAGAAGCTATGGTAACTCAACTATGGATCTGCTAGCAGACACATATGAGTTTGTTACTCCTCTTACAACTACAGAGGGTCTTTGGAGCCAGTGGTACCCTAGATATCTTGTGCTTGCCTTAATTTTGTTGCTTCTTGGAATAATCATATGGCTACTGATAGCACTGTGTCAAGAAAGACATAAGGCTACTTGCTCTTCCAACTCTGCTGTGAATGTGAAAACCAAGCCAGTAAATTTGGTGGCCACTGTAACCAGAAAGCGTAAAGGAGATGCAGATGCTGCAGGAGATGGTGCAGATGGAGATGAGGGTCCTTCTACTCAGGGTCCCTCTCTTAAGAAAGATCCTTCTGATGAGGAAGAGAGGGTTAGCCTTAAAACTCTGGTAGACCTCTTGAGACCCCACATGGATGATGGAGATGTAGGTCAGGATGTAGACCCTGGTAGATTAGCAACTGCTGGTAGTGCCTCTGAACTCAAAGAAATTCAACGGAGGATTAAAATAGGATTATGGGGACAGCGACCTCAGGATGATGATGATGATGATGATGAGGATGACATACAGTCAGCTAATGCACCCAGACAGGAAATTAGACATGTGAGGAAGGATTACATCAGTGGAGATAATGAGCCAGTCCTGTCTTGGCTAGCCAGGTGTTTTGATATGGGAGCCCCAGCATTGGTGGTAGGCGACAAGTCGGCCTCTCAGTTAGGGATGCTCTCAAAGGATACAGGCATAGACAGGCATCTAGGCAAGTGCATTGGTAAAGTTTCTCTGTGGGCACGCCTCCTACTGGCAGTCTCGCTGAGGTACCCCAGCAGAGATGATTTACCATGGAACCCTAAGCCTTGGACCACAATAGCTGAGGGAATCAAGCGTCTGAGAGAGTTTGCTGTGAGAGAAGTAATGTATGGAGATCATAAGACCCTGAATCCTGATGAAATTCCTGTTGGAACAGGCCTTGCCAAAAAGCTCATTAAGCTTGCTCCTCCTAATTATGCCACTATTCTGGCAAGCAGGATTGTGGCAAGAAATTATGGTGGAGTGCCTCCCACTGTTGGCCATTTCACTGACCAAATGAGGCAATTGGAGGATAGTCTTTCACGTACTTCTTTGGTTTCAGCCATTGAAACTCTGTCTGGAGAAATGAAGAATTGCATGAAAGAGCTGAAGGAGGAACTTAAAACCTCCATATCCAACTTGATGAAGGGGGATGATTCTAATTCCTCTTCCTCCAGATGGATACAAGTTTCAGCTGTTAGGAACAGACGTGCTCCAAGAAGGCCATTCCAGAATAGGTCAAACCAAAACAGACAGCAGAGGCAATCACGTGGCAGTATCTGGATAACTCTGCGTGACCAGTTTGGTGAGAACATGAACAGATGGGATGGTCAACCAACTTCTGATCTTTTCAAGAGGTTACGGGAGCTGCAGAGGAGCAGATCCCGAGGTAGCAATACCAGGAGGGTAGCTGTCGCTTCCTCAGTTTCCCAGAACAACTCTGATAGCTCCAACAGTGATCCTAATTCTGATGCTGGACGTTGTGCCAGCTGTACATGTGGAGGTAATCCCCACCATTAGGGGTGCCCTGCCTTCCGCCAGGGGGAGGTAAGGGATAATGGAGATAACAGAATCTATTGGGATGTGTACATCCAGTGGCCTGGCACTTCAAAATTTCAGAAGTACAGGGCCTTGGTTGACACAGGAGCTCAGTGCACCATCATACCATCAAATTATCAAGGGGGAGAATCTATAACTATTCAGGGAGTCACTGGTGGATCTCAAGAGTTGTTTAAGATAGAGGTTGATATAAGTTTAACTGGGAAGCAGTGGAAGAAACATACTATTGTAACAGGTCCTAATGCACCTTGTATTTTGGGAATTGACTTTCTGAGAGAAGGGCGTTTTAAAGACCCTAAGGGTTACAAATGGGCTTTTGGAATAGCAACTGTAGAAATTGATGGAGGGAAATTGAAGTTGTCCATTAGACCTGAGCTTTCAGATGAATCTGCAGTTGTGGGACAACATGAGATAGAGGATGTAAAGCTGCCGGTTGCTTCTCAAACTGTGCATCACAGACAATACAGAACCAACCGTGACTCTTTGGTGCCCATTCAAAACTTGATTCGTCAGTTGGAGAGTCAGAAGGTCATCAGCAAAACTCATTCACCTTTCAACAGTCCAATCTGGCTTGTGAGAAAGCAGAATGGAGAGTGGCGTCTGACAGTTGATTTCCGTGCCTTGAATGAAGTAACTCCACCCATGAGTGCAGCTGTACCAGACATGATGGAACTCCAATATGAGCTGGAATCCAAGCAGGCCAAATGGTATGCTACCATAGACATTGCTAATGCTTTCTTCTCTATTCCCATAGCAGAGGAATGCAGGCCTCAGTTTGCTTTCACCTGGAGAGGCATTCAGTACACATTCAATCGTTTGCCCCAGGGGTGGATTCACAGTTCAACCATCTGCCATGCAGTGATCCATGATGCTTTGGAGAAAGGTGGAGCTCCAGAACACATTCAGTTCATCGATGACATCATCGTCTGGGGTGAGACTGCTGAAGAAGTCTTCGAGAAAGGTAACAAAATCATTGACATTCTCTTGCAAGCTGGTTTCGCTATCAAGCGAGACAAGGTGAAAGGACCTGCCAGAGAAATCCAGTTTCTGGGAGTGCGGTGGCAAGACGGTCGCCGTCACATCCCAATGGATGTGATAAACAGAGTCTCCACCATGGCAAATCCCATCAACAAGAAAGAAACTCTGCGTTTCTTAGGCATAGTGGGATTTTGGAGACTGCACATTCCTGGATACAGTCAGATTGTGAAACCTCTCTATGATGTGACTCGAAAGAGAAACAGTTTCCAATGGGGTCCTGAGCAACAAGCAGCCTTTGACCAGATCAAGCGAGAGGTAGTCCAAGCGATGGGTCTGGGACCTGTCCGAACTGGTCCAGACATTAAGAACATTCTGTACACGGCCGCGAGTGACAATGGTCCAACCTGGTGCTTATGGCAAAGAGCTCCAGGGGAGACACGAGGACGTCCTCTTGGTTTCTGGGGTCGTGGCTACAGAGGCTCAGAGGCAAACTACACTCCAACAGAGAAAGAGATTTTAGCTGCTTATGAAGGAGTGAAAGCTGCTTCTGAAGTGATCAGAACTGAGTCACAACTTCTTCTAGCTCCTAGATTGCCAGTTCTGAATTGGATGTTCAAAGGCAAAGGTTCTTCACCACATCATGCAACAGATGCTACCTGGTCTAAGTGGATGGCTCTGATAACACAGAGAGCTCGAATGGGAAATCTCGAAAGGCCTGGTTTGGTGGAGGTGATCACAAACTGGCCAAAAGGCACAAGCTGTGCAAAACCTCCAGAGGAGAGAGTAACTCGTGCTGAGGAAGCTCCTCCTTACAGTGATCTGTCTGATGATGAAAAGAGATATGCTTTGTTCACAGACGGTTCCTGTCGTCTTGTTGGGAACAAGCGGAGATGGAAATCTGCAGTGTGGAGCCCAACGCGCAGAGTTGCAGAAGCGAGAGATGGAGAAGGAGAATCCAGTCAATTCGCAGAGGTAAAAGCTGTCCAGCTAGCTCTTAACATAGCTGAACGTGAAAGATGGCCAAAGCTTTATCTCTACACCGACTCGTGGATGGTAGCCAATGCCTTGTGGGGTTGGCTGAAAGACTGGAAGAAGAATGGCTGGCAGAGGAAAGGAAAGCCTATCTGGGCTGCAGATCTGTGGCAAGACATTGCTGCTCGCATTGAGAGAATCCCAGTGAAAGTGAGACACATCGATGCTCACATTCCTAAGAGCAAAGCTACAGAGGAACAACAACACAACCATCAGGCAGATCTAGCTGCAAGAGTTTCCCAGGTGGACACAAACTCTGATCCTGATCCTGATCTTGACTGGAAACACCGAGGTGAGCTGTTCTTAGCTCGGTGGGCCCATGACTCGTCAGGACATCAAGGCAGAGATGCAACCTACCGATGGGCTCGTGACAGATCCATTGACATTTCCATGGATGCTATCACACAAGTCATCCATGACTGTGACATTTGTGCTGCTATTAAGCAGGCAAAGCGGATCAAGCCCTTGTGGTACGGTGACCGATGGTCCAAGTACAAGTATGGTGAAGCCTGGCAGATTGACTACATCACTCTACCTCGTTCTCGATCTGGTAAGCAGTATGTGCTGACTATGGTAGAGGCAAGCACTGGATGGCTGGAAACTTATCCAGTTCCTCATGCAACTGCACGTAACACCATTCTTGGCCTGGAGAGACAAATCCTGTGGAGACAGGGAACTCCAGAGAGGATTGAGTCAGACAACAGAACTCACTTCAAGAACAATCTTGTGAAAAACTGGGCCAAAGAGCACGGCATCGAGTGGATATTCCACATTCCCTACTATGCACCAGCTGCAGGGAAGATCGAACGCTACAACGGTTTGCTGAAAACCACTCTCAAAGCCATGGGGGGTGGATCTTTGAAAAACTGGGAGAAACATTTAGCACAAGCAACCTGGTTAGTGAATAGCAGAGGTTCAGTGAATCGAGCTGGACCTGCCCAATCAGATTTGTTGCGAAAGGAGGAAGGTGATAGAGTTCCTGTTATCAGAGAAAAGAATCTGTTAGGCAAAACTGGGTATTTTCTCCTTCAGGAGAGGCCAAACCTGTCCGAGGGGTGGTTTCTGCTGAAGGTCCTGGTCACACCTATTGGGTGATGCAAGAAAATGGTGAAATTCAGTGTATTCCACAAAGAAATCTAACTTTGGCTGAGAGAGGTTAAATTCAGAGTGTTGCACAGATACAGCATCGCGCCCAAGAGGAGAGTTCATGAGATCTACGGTGCACGAACCCTGAGAGCCCTGAGTCACCTGAGAGTCCCTGTTCCTTCCTTCGCTCCATCTGCGAGGAAACAAGCTGTTTGCTGTTTTTCCTGTGATTTGACTCTTTTGAATCATCTACATCTGAGATAGCCGGAATGGACTATGGTCTTTATTCACCTAGTGTTGTAGATATTATTTTAGATTAGATAAATGATAGTAGCAGCCAATGGAATTGTTTAGAAGGGGTGGACTGTGATGGTTTGAAACTGTCTTTTTAATTTTTCCTTGCAAAGTTCAGAACAGAGAAAGTGAAAGAATGTAAATAAGTCACTATTGGGTGTAAGAAAGCAAAATAACGATTGTTCTAAACACTTCCATTGGATAGATAGAAATGTTTAAGAACTGTTACCCAAAACAAAGTAGGCATTCTGCACATTCTGCGTTCTGCAGTGGGGGCAGTTGCTGGGCTGTCTGGCTGCTGTTTCTTCTTCTCTTCTGGCTGAAGATAACACAGTGACCTTGGCAGCTAAGTTAACAACTTTCTGCTTAACTAACTCTGCTTCTCTGTCCAGGGGGGTCTGGGGGGAAGCTCCTGGGAGAGAGAGGCCCCTTTGGGAGGGTCCCCTTGGGGGGAAGCAAAGGGAGATCGGTTGTGCTTTTTCTGTTGATTGTATATATTTGTGAATGTTGTGAATTTTGTATATTTGTACATATTCATTGCATTTCATTGTAGATTTTAGACTCTGCTTGTAAATACAGCTTTTCATTTGCTTCCAGACTGAGCTAGCCTGGTTATTGTTGGTGGGGGGGAATTTCAGCTCACACCGACACAGGGAAGGTTCCATAACTTACTGCTTGATGCAGAAAATTTGCATGTGTATTACTGTTTTCAATAAGGTTACATATTCAGCAGTTTTTAAATACTTTTGCAACAATTTCCCACAATAGAAAGAGATTTATATACAAATAAATCACAATTTATTTTTTGTAATTACTACTCCTTCTGACTTCTGCATCTTGTCCTTACAACAGTTTGTTGAGGGAAAAACAGTCCACCAGGTGTTCAAATTTGTAGACACAGATAAATTTTGCAGTGTGTATACAAAAAATTGATGAATATTCTTATCATAAGTTGGTGTCCATATGTTTAGATACTCTCCCACTACAGTACTTCAGGTATAGTGATCAACTCTGAATATGTCTTCCAGTGACCTACTTTAAATGCATGCAAATTTTAAATTACATCACGTTCATCTTATAAGGATGTTACAAGGACTGAATCTCAAGAGTAAGAACAGTGGTGTCTGCCATGACCAGTTTCTCCACACCCCACCTGCCTGATCAACAGGGATCCCTAGTGTAACAGGGAACTGGTCAGATGGGAGGGCCTAGGCTGATCTGCGTCTGAATTCCTTTATGAAAAGTTACTGGGAGCTTTATCGAAATAAGAAGCCAACTCATTAGATGATATGGCTCACTAGTGTCTCAAATCATGGCATTCATTGATGAAGCGTGAGACTGGGCAGTGGCTGACAAGAAATTAAAGCAACAACTTGGTATTTTGAGAACAGATTTTAGAGGATAATTTAAAAGTGTTTGACTTTGTATTTGAGTGTGGTTGATAATTGGTGATAGCAATTAGTTCTAACACTACCAACACGCCTCTTTTATTTAAGCACTCAAGATGTATAGGAGTTAGGCTTGTAAGTGACTTGTTTCAGGAAATACAGACAAAAGTGGACGTCTCAAGCAGCAAGTGAGTCGACACCACTGGGAAAAACAATCTGTTAAGAACCCAAAACTCTTGGCAGGCAGCCCAGACATCTATCTTTTCTTAGACACAATTCTTCACAATGAGCAACTGAAGGGAATGTTAATGGAAATGAAAAAATCTGGATTGTGATAGTTAACCTTGTTATTTGAGACCCAGGCTAATTGCATACAGACATCTTAGTAGCAAGTCAGAGCATTTACCTGTGCCTCAGTAAACATAAAACAACTACAAAAATAACATGTTCATTAGTCTCGGGGGTAGTAAAATATTATCTTCAATTTCAGTGTATATTTACAGTACCATTTGCAAAACAGTTGTGTAGCACACTTGCAAGACTCATTCTGGAATGCATAGGATTCCTTGAAAATCACAGTACGAACTCCCCCATGCTTAAGAAATTAGTTTAACTGGGTGTGTAGCAAAGATTTCACAATGTGAGTATTATAAAAACTAAATTTAAAAACACAAGAACATCAAATTCCTTACCACAAGTATCAAATAAGCTTGAGAATGTCACAACACAAATTCCAGAGTGAGTTCAGCAAAAATGTTGTGGTATACACCCATATTGTGAAGACCTTTACCACAAAAATAATTGGCAACAGATGCATCATAGCAGGTTTCACAATCTCCACTCAACATTATTTGGACCAGAAGCATTGTGCAGTAACTGAGGTACACCCTTTGTATTTAGCTGAGATTTC
Source organism: Indicator indicator (assembly GCF_027791375.1). Classification (NCBI taxonomy): domain Eukaryota; kingdom Metazoa; phylum Chordata; class Aves; order Piciformes; family Indicatoridae; genus Indicator; species Indicator indicator. Next base: position 44,376,480 of record NC_072010.1, read on the forward strand.
TACATCTAATCACACAATAGGTTTTTCTTTTCATATTTATTCAATATTATTTACTTCAGGGGTGGTTTTTCCCTGCCTTCCAAGTAGTTTTGGTGGAGAGATTAGTAGACAGTAAGTTTCTGAAGTATTATAATTCCTCTGAAGTGACACGGTTACAGACCGTATTCAACCCACAACGGGCTAAACATGGATTCTCCTGTCCTGTTTTACTGTAAAATAATGGCTCCTTGATAGTGAGGTTTTGGAAATCTTATTTTGTTTTCAATATAGTTTGCATTCTATAGATTTGCAGTTGTCATGAATAGGATAGGCTTTTTGTATCAAAAAATAAATGTTCAGTCTTTAGTGGTTTGTGTTTTAGTTTTTTTGTTTATTTGTCTTTAAATAATTTTGGTAAATTTATCAATTTGGCAAATTCTTTTGCAGTTCAGTTTTTGCAAATGGTGTCAACAGTGGTTTTATCAACAACAAAAAAAGTGTATCTCCATTCATTTTTGTGTTTTATGATTTAAACCATCCTCAAACATGGCCATTTTAAATAAAACCATTGGTAACATCCAATTTTACAACTGAGAGCAACTGCTATACTTATCAAGTCTTCTATTTCTAAAACCTTGGTGATGAAAACGGAGGGAGGAAGGACTATACTTGAAATATAAGCTGCTCTTTTGCAAGTATTTTCTACTCAGACACCCCATCTAGTTTCATTTGAGCTTTATAATTTTTTTTTCACTTATCCTTACAGCGACAAGTAAAGACAAATCATTGCCTGTGTTATATAAATGAGGAATTTAGGCAAAGAGAGGGATAGAGGGATTTGTTCAAGGTCACCTGAGCACTCTAAAATAATGCTGGAAAATGAATTTTTCTAGTCCCAAGTTAACAAGTTATTAACTCACATTTCCTCTCAGTGTGGTATTATGCTCAAAATTGAATTTGGGGGGCCTGTAGACTATTTTTGCTATTTGTATCAAGAAGACATGCAGAAGGATAGAAAGGAATGAAAGAAAGAAGATGTTAAGAATTATAAAACTCTTCTTTTATTGATAAGGTGAAAAAATGTGTCACAAACATGTTTCATTTAATGTGACAGAAAAGCAGGTGTTACTACCTGGTGGCACAAGGTATCTCTGTGCAGCAGAAAGAAGGTAATGCCAATCGTCGGAAGGATGCTACCGATATGCATGTGTTTACCACCACGTACAAGGCTCAAATTCCCTTTCAGGTTTTCAGTGTTAGTCTAAGCATGTCAATGATTCATGTTCAAACCAAGGAAGTAAATTACAGCAAATCAATAATATTATTGCTATCTAATAATGATGCCTCATTTAAACATAACAGGGTGAAAGTATGTGGGTGTGAATTCCACTCCAAGAAGAGGGGTAGGATGAGTTTACATTCCCCACCTCTTCCTTCCCATTGCAGTACTAAAGAGTCACCTACAGGCTAAAAATATACGGGCACAATGATCCCAAGACCTAAATCCTTTTCCTCTTTAGAGCATCTGAAGGCTAATCAAAGCACACATGACCTTTTCTTGTGATACTTAATGATGTATTCATAACAAATGTCCAGGAAACTTTGGGTTTGGGAGGAGAAGAAAAGATGTGCAACCTTGTACATTAAAAATTAAATATTTGAACAGGTTTGCCTTTCTCTTGTCCTCTTGCCTTTCATATGTCATTTATTTACTGACAATGTGAACCATATTTGAGGTCTCAGCAAACCCTGGCTGTATTTTCACAGAACCATGTGGACACAATGGGACCGATGGATTCTTTTCAAGGAGATGGAAGGGACATTATTTCTCCTTTTCTTCTTAGAGGGAGAATTATACCCATATTGCCTTACTTATTTCAGGTTTGGCTTTGTGACTTAGAGCTAACTTCTCTATTTGAAAAAAAAAAGAGTAAAAAAAAAAATAAAGGAAAAAGAATTTAGTTCAGCTCTATGAATAACTGGGCACTTATAATTTAACAGCCCAGTTCTGATCCCAGTAAAAGAATAATTCCCTTGAAGTCAGTGAAATGGTACTGGATTTACCTCAGGGCAGAATTTGGCCCCCCACTAGTGATCCAGCTATTAATAGATTTGCATTGAGAAAAATCATTGAATAAAATAATTACCTGACTTGTCAGTGGAATCGTTCTTTTTTTTTTTTATGTCCTACATAAAATTCTTAGACCAAAATTCAAAGCTATGTAGAATAAATTAATTAATTGGGGAATTAATTGGGCCATGTTGCCTTTTTTAAAACTAAGCTGTGTTTTAGTTATATTTTGTTATGTGCCCAGAGGCTCCTGGGCATGGATGGCCTATAAATACAAATGGATAGCATATTATTATTAATAATAAAGGCACTGCAAAATAGTTTTGCTGCTTTTTCCGCACAGCTCTTAGAGCAACCACAGTGGAGCTGCAGTGAAAAAACAGCTGGGGTTATGAGAAGATGCTATAGAGAAGATTATTTTGCCAACAAAGAAAACTATGCTTCAACTCACTGTTTTTACCTTCTGTTTCTCTTTTAGCCTCCTCCTCAGTCCTCGAGAAATTTCATCCTCATTTTTTTTTGGCAGCATATGGTGGCTCCCATTTCCATCCTGCTTGCATTCTCTCTACTGTGATTCCTGCAGGAGTTTGATCTCATGCAGCTCCTTCTTCCAGTTTCTTCTCTTCTCTCAGGCCTGAAAGTCCTCGTATCTACTTTGCTTCACCCCAGTCCCACCAGGCACGCACATGTTGTGTGGAGCTAAATCCCGTGGATCCGCAAGTCTGATCTTTATCTTTCATTCTTTCCTCCCTTTTAAAACCTATATGTTTTATTGTTTTTTCAGTCTGTACAAAAATATATCTTACATATTTTTTAAAAATACTTAAAAAGAATTATTTGACTTTACCAGTTCTTGATATAAAAACCTGTTTGGCATTTTGACAGCAAATGATTAAAAGGCTTTCGCAGTATTTTACAAGCAAATATGAATTTTAAAAAGATAAGTAAACTTACAGAAATGAAATATTCTATTGTTGTCTGATACTAAACTAGCTGTCAAGTTTGAGACACTTGCAGTTAGTGTAAGGAATGATTAGGATGAAGGTATGTTAAAAAGAAATGCAGGTCAGGTTTTACTTGTTTCAGATATAAAATTCAGATTTATAGATTCTTTGGATGACACCCACAATAAAGGAGTGATTTTGTTTGGGATTTTACATGCTGCTCCACAGATTAGTATATATCATGTGCCTAATTCGTGTCTCAAACACACCAGTTCTCAAGGTATTTCCAAGTTAAGGTTTGGGAGGAACTTTGCTAAAAACAGTTCTGATACATACAGTGGCATCTTTCAGAGATTGGTACTGGGAGCAGGTGTCAGCAAGGTGGACAGTGAGATTGAGTGCACCTTCAGCGAGTTCGCAGGTGGCGCCAAGCTGTCTGGTCCAGCTGACGCACAAATGACACTGAGCTGTGTGGTCTGGCTGACACACTGGAGGAAAGGGATGCCCTCCCAAGGAACTTGGACAGGCTGGAGAGGTAGGCCCAAGCTCATGAAGTTCACCAAGGCCAGGTGTAAGGTGCTACACCTGGATCGGGGAAATTCCAAGCAAAAATATAGGCTGTGTGTGAAGTGTCTCAAGAGCACTCTCAAGGAGAAAGACTCAGGGGTATCAGTTGATGGCAAACTCAACAAGAGCTGGCAATGTATGCTTGCAGCCCAGAAGGCCAGCTGTGTCCTCAGATGCATCAAATGGAACGTGAGCAGCAGGACAAGGGAGATGATTCTTCCCTTCTGCTCTGCTCTTGTGAGACCAAACTCTGGTGCCCCCATCATAAGAGGACCATAGAGCTGCTGGAGCTGGTCCAGAGGAGGGTCACAAAGATCATCAGAGGGATGCAGCACCTCCCTTGTGGGGACACGCTGCAAGAGTTGGGGCTGTTCAGCCTGAAGAAAAGAAGGCTCCAGTGAGACCTTATAGTGGCTGTCCAGTACCTGAAAGGGGCCTACAAGAAGGCTGGGAAGTGACTTTACAAGGGCTTGCAGTGATAGGGTGAGAGGGAATGGATTGAAGCTTGAGGAGGGCAGATTTAAATGAGATATAAGGCAGAAATTCTCTACAGTGAGGAGACATTTGAACAGGTTGCCCAGGGAAGTCATGGATGCCCCCATGTGGAGGTGCTCAAGGCTAGTTGGATGAGGCCTTGAGCAACCTGGTCTAGTGGAAAGTAAGAAGGTGTCCCTGCCCTCAGTGGGGAGCTGGAACTAGATGATCTTCAAGGTCCCTTCCAGCCTAAACCATTCCATAAATCTATGAATCTATACTGGAGTAAATAATTGAGAGGAAAGAGTGAGAGAAGAGCCAATGGACTTGAAATACCAGTAAAGACAGAAGCTGAGAGGTCAAAAACCTAAACACCTTTCTGATGTGGATGTGGGAAAGGAGTGAGAGGGATGAGCCTCTGCTTAAAAATGCAGATGAAAGAATTAAGCCAGTGATTAAATGTAAAGACCTGGATGAGCTGTCAGAGGTACACTGAAGTAGTAAGAGACAGTGAGACCTCTTCACCTAAGCATGAGGAGCAATGACAGAACATGGTTGAAATAGCATTGATATTCTTCCCTTGCAATTCCTCCCTTTTTATCTGCTTTCCAATCACTATGAAGAATACTAGAGTCCTACCTGTCACTGAGGCCCATAATGCCAATGTCACTGATGACTAAAGTGTCATTAACTTTCTAGCAATGTCTTCAACAAGTGTAAGCATTTTCTCATTGTGTAATATCTCTAGCATTTTCCATTCAGTCACATAGCCAGGTATTTTTTGGTGGTGCTTACTGTTTTAACATTCACAAAGTCAAAAGTTCTTCAGTTTGATCTTGACAAACGCTTCCTTGGCCTGCTCATATCCCTCCTAAGTGCTGTATTTACCTGGCTCATCATTTTGTCCTACTCTTGGAATTCTCTTTCAATGAAAATGTAAGTATTTCTTTTAATCTCCAAAGCCCTGCATAACTAGTGGACGAGAAGCTCAACATGAGCTGTCAATGTGCACTTGCAGCCCAGAAAGCCAACCAGATCCTGGGCTGCATCTGGAGAAGTGTGGCCAGCAGGTCAAGGGAGGTGATTCTCCCCCTCTACTGAGCTCTGGTGAGACCCCACCTGGAGTACTGTGTCCAGTTCTGGAACCCTATTACAAGAGGGATCTGAAGGTGCTGGAACATGTCCAGAAAAGGGTCACCAGGATGATCAGAGGGCTGGAGCACCTCTCCTATGAGGACAGACTGAAAGAGTTGGGGCTGTTCAGTCTGGAGAAAAGAAGGCTCCGAGGTGACCTTCTTGTGGCCTTCCAGTATCTGAAGGGGGCCTACAAGAAAGCTGGGGAGGGACTTTTTAGGATAAAGGTAGTGATAGGACTAGGGGGAATGGAATAAAGCTGGAAGTGGGGAGATTCAGACTGGATGTGAGGAAGAAGTTCTTCCCCATGAGAGTGGTGAGAGCCTGGAATGGGTTGCCCAGGGAGGTGGTTGAGGCCCCATCCCTGGAGGTGTTTAAGGCCAGGCTGGATGAGGCTCTGGCCAGCCTGATGTAGTGTGAGGTGTCCCTGCCCATGGCAGGGGGGTTGGAACTAGATGATCCTTGTGGTCCCTTCCAACCCCAACTGATTCTATGATTCTATGATTTAATTCTCAGAGCTGGCCAAAGGTGTCAGTTTGCATTGCTATTTTTTCAAGGAAATAGCTTATCATACTTACTAATATAATTTCACTGTTTCTTTGTATTCCCCACTCTCTCTGTGTCTGTCTGTGATAAATCCATATCTTGTAAGCACTATTTGATGGGTCCAGGATTCTTGTGCCATTTTTATACATAGGTGCTTAGTACATTGGAGTGTTCATCTGTGTCTGAAGTTCTTAATCAACATGTTACTATAATTATAATATGAATCCAGTGAAATATAATGCCATACAGTACCACAATGTAACAACATTTAACTCTAGAGTCAACACCAAAGCAGGAAAATGGAATCAGGAAGGTGAAAACCTGAAGAAGGAGCTGTCAGTGATCAGAGCTACTCTAGAGATATGGATTTTAAAAAGTCTGAGACAAGGCAATTAAACTGTGTATGTGGACATCCTAGTTTAAGGTGGACGAATAGAAGACACTTCTTTGAGATGTCCCTATCACCAAACACCCTTCAACAATAAAGGATGTCGTCTGCAAGATTTAGTCCTCTGCATTAGACCTGAAGAGCTGAGGTAACAGAATGGTATAAATCAAAACCTACTTGAACACAGGTTGCTCTCAGGATGTGTTAGTTTTTCTGTAGTGCTGTCTTTGAATAACTTTTCTAATTTTGGTGCTGTCTTTATGGCTTATGAGTAGCACTGTCGCTATGCCTGTGAAGGAAGCATAATGTAGGTCAGATTACCTAGGTTCATTCATATTAGGATGCAATTCTAGAACAGTTTGATTGAACCAAAGTTTGCAAGCAGATGTTCAGCACTTAACAACTCTAGATACATTAGTCCTTATTGTTCCAAATGTACTTTTATAGGAGGTGATGTTTTGAATCTTGTTATCATAAGTTTAATCTAAAAATTTCAGTCTCTAACAATCAAAGGAGTTTGGTGATAACATTGGATTTCCCAGGCTTTGATATGAATATCTAAGACAGAGCATCTCTGACTTTGCTTGCTGCTTTTAAATATGTTTTTCTGCACAATTGTATAAGATCATCTTCCCAGCAAAGATCAGAAACTGAACCAAATGAAAAGCTGGGAGTAAAACACTGTTCCATGTGCATGGATATAGGGGGATCTGATCTACAAGGTTCAGTGTGGCTCACTCTGTGAGCATGGAAATTCCATTTCTGTATTTATGACAAAAAATATCAAAACACTCTGCATTACACTTGTAGTTTTCCTTGTTAGGTATTGGAATTCATATTCTGAAGACTTTAAAATGAAGATATTGGGATGATGAATGACTCCATAGCTTAAATAAACAGAAGTCTGTGGGCATTTCATTCCCTCATATAGGCAAATAAAATCTATATGGGTTTAATACAGACTGTATTCACAGACCTGTATCCAAAGTACCTATGAAAGTTAGGCTGAGTTCACAAATCTCAGGGAAATGTTTGAAAATTTTACCCCAAGGACAGATGGAACCTGAGATCTCTTTAGAGCATTTGACCCCAAGGTTAATTCTCTGACTCTGAGTTCTACTGATACTGCTACTAACCCATATCAAAAGAGGTCAATTTAAAAAAAAAAAAATTAAAAAAAGTTTTGGTGCTCGTTATTGGAATGTATGCATCTTTCCATTAGTATTTATTTCTTTCCCTGACCTTTTTCTTATCACAACTCCACACATCTTTTCAAAGCCTGTTTGGGAAACAGAATAATCCATGTGAAGAGGAATGTAAAGCATTGTCTTCAGACTAGGTTTAGATTCATAGTTGGCCTAATTTTAGTTTATAACATTCCTTTAAGAAACTAAAATTTAAAATGGGAAGATGTGTATAATGTAACTATTACAAAGAAATTCAACATTGCTTCAATATCTTGGAAGACAGGTTTTGAATTAAGCAGAATGCATGCAATAAAAATGTTACCAAAATGATTAGCATAAGTAACTGAAAAAATCTGATTATAACAAGGCAAAGTAGTTTAACACATGACCACATTCATAAGTATGAAATATTATAATTCTATTGTCTATTCTTTCTGTGAAAAGTTAGATCCTTCAGGAATGTCTTAATGAATAATAAAACTGACTTGATTTTCCCACTGCAGTCAACTTTGCTGTCAGGCTATTAATGATTCATAATGACTGTATGCTTAATAGTTTTATGCCAGATAAAAGCCATCCAACAGAAGCAAGTAGCCAGTGTCACTTCTGCAATTTCTCTCTTGATATTTTCAGTAATATTGGAAAAAACAATCTCTAAAAATGCAGAACAGCTGAGTTACAATAGGAAAATGGTTTTAAATCACTCAATAACACCGGTGCTGAAGTCATATAAAATTCTTTATTATATTACTTCTGCTCTAGAAGAAAACACAGAGGACTAGACTGCATGCTGTTTGTAAAAAATGGCATATTTTCCTATTCATATTATTTCACATTCCTGGATATTTTATTTTCATAATGTAGTGATTTGGATAACACAACTAGCCAGTGCCTAAATGGGAATACAATGTGCAGTCAGAGAATAGATGAGCAGAATAACACTCAAATCAGTTCTGCACAAGATGATAAACACCCAGACTGCTCTGAAGCTGTAGGAGTTTATCTACCGTATATGTAAATGTTTTTCTTTGCTTTGAGGAAAGCCTTTGCAAGAACAATGTCCTTTAACAAAGGTCTAAAGATGCATGTGAAAGCCAAACATTATAACATTGTTATTCTGCCACTTATTAAGAGAACAACGGGTCTTACAACAATTAGATATGAATATTGCAAACTGAATTTAATATTAAGCTGTCTTTGAAATGCCACTTTGCAGCAGGTTTTCAAATGCTTAAAGCACAGCAGGAGGCTAACTCCATCTTCAAATATTAAATCAAAACCTTTTTTTAACCTGATAAATCTTTCTGAAAGCAAGCTCTCCTATTCAAAAGAGTAATATTAAACTGTCAGGCAAGAAAACCAAACCTCACGGTCTATTCTTGGCACATGGTATGTACACACAATGCTTAAAAACAATAATGAAAAGGATTAATAACATTTTAGAGTAGCATTTGAGAACATTCTTAACCAAACACAGGGTATAAACTGCTAGTAAGTCCAGTGAACTGGAAACAGCACATACTCAAACATAGTCCCACTCTCTCAGCTAGAAACCTCATATTAGCCACAAGTCAGGCAGAAATGTTGCATTCTGTGATCCCTACAGCCAGTTACACGCCATCAAAAAAAAATCAAAGATCTCTGGGAAATGGTAAATGCAAGGGCACCTTGCTGAAGAACGTCATAGAAGAATCAGAGACACATTCTGTGCTTGAGTACCTGCTCCTAATAGCAGCAGGAACTGTATGCAGTCTTGATATATTTGGCCAATATTACTGACAGAAACCACTTATTAACCTGTATAAAACACTACATCTCTCAAAATTCTGTCCAATCCACTTTTTAATGTCTCAAACTTCCCTTGGAAGATAGCCTAATAGACACGATTGGCAGGAAATATACTTTGTTATTTTGACTTCATTTTTCTATTATTTTGCAGCCTTCGCTCTTAGCTCAGTTACAGCCAGATTTGTATTGGCCAATTCTTTTCCTTCCTTGGCAATTCCAAGACATTTGTGATGTGTTATGTTCTTCCTTTAAATATTGCTACCTATGTCTCCACTTTTAGCTTCCTAATTTCCACCCTCACCACCCGGTGTCAACAATTTCTTGTTTCCTAATTACTTTGGCTCTTTCCAAACTGTAATTCTGACAAGGAGATACCCTGGAAGGAATGCAGTAGTGGATGGGATCATACCACCATCCCAGTGAAAAGGAGTATTATCTTCATACTATGTGGTGGGGTGCTTAATTCCAGAATGGGTGGCATTTTTTTGATATCACAGCACATCACAGTTCAATTTCACATTTAATGTGCTTCTTCGCCTCACATAAAGTCCTTTCAGTTTCTGTCTTCCATACAGTATTGGCATTTCAGATTATTGTGCTTGTGTTAATTCACACCAACTCAGCATGTAACTGCTTTGCTGTTTTCTATCCTAATCTCTCTGGGATGCCTTTTGTTGCTGTTCTGTCCTTGTCATTAATCCTCCTAGTGAATTTACTGTGTCTTCCAAATTATTAATGTAAAGGTTAGATAGAAGACTGAACCTAAAACCCACCAGTATTCCATAAGATATTTCCCCACATCAGAAATAAATGACATCAATTAATTGTCACATACATAATTTTCATGCAGCTCATAATTCACATGATAATGGTCCTGGTTGAAAATATTTTCTGTGCTACTTTTTGTATATGAACCCAAAATTTGCTGCATTTCATCTACTCTTCTCTTTTCTTTCCTTCAGACTATTACCATAGCACCGCAATATTTCTCTGTGATTACCCTGTATGTATGACCTTGTGTAACCTACCACTATACAGGCAGGTACATGTCTTGTAGGAGGGCAGCAGGCTCCAGATTTGCCTCTCAGCTGGTAGCTGCTGCCTCCCTGTGAGAATGATGCCAACTGAGAGGTTTTTGTTTCGTCCCAGAGAAGATTTTTGTGCAGGGAGCACAGCCTCAGTTGTACAACTGTGCTTTTGGTGGCCACATACTAGCCAAGCCTGCTGTGCAGTTGGGTGAGGGCTTCTTCAGGTCTGCTCCAGGTTTAAACTCACCTGCCTGATCTTAGGCTGGATCAGAGGAGATGCTCAGGCTGCCAACAGTGATCTCATCTGGGGGAAGTGGAAATAACAGCAGCATATCTTATAATCCTATTCACACTGAATAAATATCAGTACACAATTCAGCTCATTTTCATATGATAGAGATCTCTCGAGTGTAGGGAGTCTAAGAGTACTCAGGATCCTAAGAAAGGGGCATTATTATGCTTAAGATTTAGGGCTGCACTTTGTGCTCCTATACACAAATGTAGGCTCATCCAGTTCTTGTACCCTAATAATGTTTGCAATTTATAAACTTCAGCAAGCTGCCCCCACTTCCAGTGTCAGTACTAACAGGAATATCTGGCTGTATCAATATTTAATCCCATTTAACTACAGTATTGCATGCTCATGAATAGGTATGGGAGGCTGTTAGACTGTAACTATCTTCCCCTCAAGTATCCCTCTACTTTCTTTATAGCATCTCTCATCTTTATACACTTTATATACCCTTTGTATTGTCTCTGAGATTTTCTGACTCATATAAACATACTGTGTTTGTTCTCACCTCTCCTCTTCATGTTCTTCTAAGTATTATGTACTATTTCTGAAGAGCTAAGATAGCAGTTTTACATTCTGTCTTCTCCTGTATGGTGGTCTGACGTGGGCATTATTTGTCATTATTTCTTTTTATTTATTTATTTGTTGCTAATAACTTTCTGCAAAAAAAAAAAATGTTGGTGTCATAGCAGTCTTCCCACCTAAAACTGTGGCGTTGGCACTGTGTTTTGAAATGCAATATTACCCGCCAGTATCTTCTCTTTTCACCTCTCCATTTGAAGGGAGACCTTCAATTTTATTTCACTTACAAGAAGCCCTCCAATGTGTTTCAGCTGTGCCCATAATTTCAGAATTAATAAAGGCATTTCATTTGTCTTGTGTGTTTATTACAGATATCTAAAAACACATCGGTTCATTGATACTTCACCGTAGTTCAAACTTTCTCCAAAATTTCTTTTGTGAGAATCTTGCAGTGGATGTTATATGACTCCTTGGAAATGTCAGGTCTGATTTTAGGACTGCTGTTTCTCTTTCTTCCTACAATCCAACCAAGAAAACCCAGAAAAAATTAAACCAAAGATCATTCTTAGAACCCCCCAATTGGAATGTTTCTTATTGTTTGCTGAGATTGAAGCCTAAATAAAGCAAGTACGTTTCTTACTCATCCATAAATTTGTTGTCTAACTTTAATAGTCTTCAGTTCTGACTTCCCTCTTTTCTTACTGACTCCTAATATGGAAAGGAAAGCTTGACATCATTAGCATTGTTCTCTTTCAGTTCTTTTCTAAAACTCCTGAACTTACCATGATTATACTTTGCAAAGCACAATCACGTCTCTTAATTTGTTCTGGAAATTCCCTGGCATTATTTAAGAAACCTCTCATTTGTATCATAGCATCATTAACTGGGCATCTGGAGGTAGATGATGCAACCCTTCCCTGCCTGAACCCCAAGTAGTTTTTCATTTTCTGAAGGGCCAACAACAGGATAGAACGTATCCTCTCTTTCAGTATTTCTATTTCAATTATTTTGGGGGCTTCTACTATCTCACAAGATTAGAATCATGGAATCATAGAATTGTTTTGGTTCAAAAAGACCTCTATGATTTTCTCCATATAATTATATTTTTAATGATAAAATATTTAAATACTTTAAAATGCTGTGAATGTGATCTCTTAATATCCCTTTTGTGTATCTATGCTGTCTTAATTCTTTTTGGTCATCATCGTGCCAGTTCAGTGTTGCAAGTCTCTGAGCCGCTCTGTCTCAAAGGAAACCAAACAACAGATACAAGTGGGATTGCCATTCATGCCAATTAACATTTTCTCATCAAAAAGTTAGATGCTTAGCCTAACTGAACTGTCTTAACTTCCTCTGCTGTTAACCCAGAGATAATGGCACTTCCAGACTGTGATATAGAATCATAGAATCATAAAATGTTTTGAGTTGGAAGGAACATTTAAAGGTTATCTAGTCCAATTCCCCTGCAGTGAGAAGGGCCATCTTCAACTGGATCAGGTAGCCATGTTTCCAGGGACAAGACTTTCATTACCTTTCTTGGCAACCTGTTCCAATATTTCACCACCCTCGTTGTAAAAACTCTTTTTCTTATATCTAGTCTAAATCTGCCCTCTTTTATTTGAAAATCATTACTGTTTGCCATAGCAGGTCCTGCTATAAAGATTGTCCCCATCTTTCTTATATGATCCCTTTTAGTATTGAAATGCTGCAATAATATAATCCACACAAGTTTCTGAACTAGGTAGAATAAAGTAGATTCTGAAGAGATTTGCTCTGGACATTTCCAGCTCTTTCCATTACTCTTGAGGGAGAATGCTGACTTTAACTAGATGCCTCTCATATCGATAGCTGAATTTAGAAGAGGCAACTTTCATGCTTCTTTTTTCTCTAAACTGACATTCAGCAAGACTAACATTATGTAGCAAGACACAAATATGTTTTCTTATGTGTTTGAAATGTACTGTCTGTCATTTAACAAAGGTTTTTTAAAAAGTAAGACAGGTGTGGTGGTGCCTGCCGGATGAACACGAGCATTCATTGATTCACCTTTGGAGTTCTCATTCTTTTCTTTACTTTCAACCTCCCCCCTTGTCTCATGGAAGCAGGGCAACAGGCAGCTAAGTGGAAGTATTACATCCTGAAGAAGTCACAAAACAACACACTGAGTGAACCAAAGTTTGAAATGGAAATGTAAGTAATAAACACTTAGCTTTCTTTTCTTAGGATTAAACTGCAATTAGTGTGTCACTTGTGGTTATGGAATTATGTAGACTTGAGCGAATAATGAGTTTTGGCAGCATGTGGGCCCCCAGTTCCTATGTGGTTTAGTGTTTGGTAGCTGTTAGGTGTCAACTGTGATAGGTTTGATACAGGCAATGGTGGTGGAATTTACCTGAGTGGGAGACAAGTTCCAGCATCTTAGAATAGAGAGGTCTCAAAAAACGCTCATCATCTATATTCTGAACTGTTTTAAGAGACTCATTATCTTATATACGTGGGTAGCACTACAACAGATTCTAAAAGTAAAAATAGTAATTCAGTTATGCACAGATGCTTTTCATATTGTATAACTTTAACCATTTAGGAGTAAGAGCCTACTTGACTAGATTAGTCTAGGTATCCTTTTATAATGAATAGAAAAAAAACATCCAAAACATAATTCCCTGCAGATGCCATATAAGCAAAATGAGAGGAAACATCTTCCAGTGATGCTTTTTTCCCTGCTGTTTTTATGGAAAACCACCACTTTTAAATACTCAAATTTAGAGGGAATAAATACCATGCTATAAAAACAAACAAACAAGCAAAAAAGCAAAGGAAACAGAAAACAATCCAAAAGAACTTATATGTCTGAACAGGGAAGTTAGTTTTGTGCCTAATACTTGTTTCTCATGCTTTTTGAGGCTGTGGAGAAAACCCTTAAAAGAAGAAAGTTATAATTTCATGTCTCTTTCCCATGTTGTCTGTTGGTTGCCCTGTAATCCTTCTCCTCCACAAAGGTTTAATTACAAGACTGTTCTAGTATCATCTCCTTCAAGCATCTATTCCTTTCTAGGAGCAAACACTGAAGCTTTAGGCTTTGCAGAAATAAAGAGGAAAGACACATAACGCAGTTACTACTCCAAATGAGAAAATAAAGAGGTTAAACTGTCCTTAGATAGAGAGATAAGCCTGTCTCAAAGCTTGTAAATATTTCAACAGTACCACCATACCTAAGTGGATCCTTGATTTCAGTACAGGTCCAGTTGCCAGCAACCACAAACCACATGAAGGGAGGATGAATGGCTGGGTGTAACAGCCATTGGGAAAAGGTCCTCACTTGCCCTGATCACAAGCTTTACTGAGGACAGAAGTAGAATAGCAGCAGTGATTCACATAAATTCTTCTCTCCTTCTCTTTCCTAATGGATCTACTCTGGATTGACAGCTCTCTAAACACTATGCTCCTGGTAGAGAAGTGCAGGTGCTTAAGTAAAGAATGAGCAGTAGTACAGACATCTGTTTGATTTAGTCTCATGGAAGATCTATATAAGCTGCTTGGAACGCACAGGCAAGCCTTGAGCAAACATTTCACTGATGCAGCCAAGTGACATGTAGAGATTCAGTACATTGGACTGAGAAATATCCTTAGCTCAGCAGCATTTGTTTATAACTTAAGCAGAATGTATGACGCAGCTTCTGAGCTGTGTGATTTATCCAAACATCTAAAAGAAAGACATAACATTGCCAGAAGCTTATTCTGGGGTGTCAAAGCAGATTCAGGTTTTTGCATCAATGGCTGACAATCCTGGCTCTTTTGCTGAAGAGGCTGTCAGTGCTTTTCAGAACATGTTCTTAAAAAAAAAAAAAATCTCTGCACTAGGGGAAATGTCTTAAAAGCAGGTATGGAGAATTTTCAGGAAGCCTTGAAAATAACATATATTGCAAAACACTGTTCACAAGAGCATTGAAAATTAGCACTGCTCTGCTCAGTGCTTCTTGCAGACAATCACGCAATGTGATTACATACTTCTTGATAGGAGGTGTCAGCTCCTGTGTTACGGCCAAATTCTAACCTGGATAATTACCTTCTGCTTACCTAAATTCCCCTCACAATTTCAGCTGAATAAGATCTATTGTTTTGCTTCACACCCTAAAATGCTGAGAAGTGCAGTGTTAATGTAATTCAAACCATAAGTGGCTGCATTACTTTTGTGAGAAGTTTCACTTTCAGAGAATATTGGACAAATTATCGCTGTATAGAAACTTGGAGTAGAGTTTTTTAACATCAGAAATGGTAGAACTTGTAGATAAAGGAGATCACTATTAGGTAGACAGCTTAAAAGACTTGCTGTTGTTTAAGGAAATGAGAGTTAGATATATACATACATACATATAATTCATAATGTATATTGAATATACTGTATAAAAGCATATACTCTATATGAATTAACTGAACATTTGGGTTTTTTTTCAAGTGGAAAAGATTTTTCTACGTTTTTTTCACTCTATCAAAATTTACACTTTATGTTTGCAAAATTTGCCAAGCCTTTCATAGCCTTCTGCTGCTACACAATTGGCACAAAGTCAGAGAGGAACAGATGAACAGGTAAGACCTACATTTTACTAGTAGTCATGTCATTTAAATCTTGTATACTGATGAGCTTAATCTAGAATTTTCTGAACTCCTGCAGACATTTCTGTTTATTAACATGAATTCCAAGGCTACTGATAGCTGTGTGTTTCACTCTGCTTTTTTTTTTCTTTTTTTTTGAGAAAATGTATTTCACAGAAGCTTAATTTGTGGCAGTGACTTGAAGTAAGCATACATAAGCACAAATTCTTCAGATAAATGAGAAATTAGTTTCCTGAATACAACTATTTTACTATCTTATTACACAAACAAACAAAAACAAACCAGCAGAGAAAAGAGAGAGAGAATCCAATAGAAAAACAACAAGCAAACATTTTCTTAGTCATTTCATGCACTCTAGGTTAGGCCTTTTCTTTTAGTCAGTCCAGTTCTTCTGACATTTGGCAACAAATTCCCGTTTATACATACATTTGTGCTTCATCTCCCTGCCTTAAAAAATCGCAGCTAGTTTTTCTGTTCCAATTCAGAAATGCCAAAGGTAACCAGATGAAAATGGTGTAGTGGAAAAGGGCCATCAATCAATAAAAAAGATTGTAAAAAAAGGACTACTGTAGGAATAGCTTTTGTTTTGTCATCTCAGTGCTCAGCTTCAGTTTTAGCCATTGCCTTCACATCTTTTTGAACAATTGCAGGTTATACTGAATCCCATCTCTCAGCCATGTTATGACATAACCCCTCCCCTAAATTTTCCTTTAAGGAATGCAGTCTCAGATCTAGTCACCAAAAAATTTGCAAATTGAAGACATGTTCTCACTACTAGAAGGTATCAATTATGAAACATCTGACTTAATACATTTAACACATTAGGAGCAAACCTCAGAACTGTGGCTGTTGGTGTCTTCTCTCAAACAAAGTGACAGGACGAGGAAATGGCCTTAAATTGTACTAGGGAAAGTTTAGATTAGATATCAGGAAAAAATTCTTTCCTGGAAGTGTGGTCAGGCATTGGAACAAGCTGACCGGGGAAGCAATGGAATCACCACTCCTGAAGGTGTTAAAAAAATGTGTAGATGTGTCACTTTGGGACATGGTTTAGTGGTCACCTTAGTGTTGGGTTGATAGCTGGACTTGACGATCTTAGAAGTTTTTTACAACCTTAATGATTCTATGAATTATGAGGTTTTCCTGCTTCAAATTTCAAGATACGTGAGTTTTCATCCTCACATAAGTCATGGACACCACTGTTCTGAGACAGAATTTCTCTTATGTGAACTTCATTTAGCCTAACTACATTACCCAAATCAAATTAAGTCAAGTCTCCAAAGGCAAATTTAAAACTTTACACATATTCCTCACTTGACTTTATTGCACAGTTGAGTTTGTTGGTAATTAAATGCTGACAGAAACATCCAATATAAATGCAAAGGACCAGAGAGAAAAAAAAAAAAACAGAAAAGAAAAAAAAAGGAAAAGAAAAAAAAAGGATTGTTTACAATCTGAATCTGGACCTTTTAATACTTTCCAGTATAGAAGCTCTTTTGGGCATTCTCTGTCCTGCACTCTGAACTTTGATAATGGAGTGGTTTTGCTCAAATCTTTTTTAAAAAAGCAAAAGTGACCCTGTCTGCTAGTTCCCATGTTCCTAACTCATTGGTTAGGTTCCAGACCCTGACTTTTCCTTCACACACCTGACTGTGTGTAAAGAGACAAAGTTAATGACATTGCTACTAGGTTAAGTCAGGCGAATAATTCTATCTACATTCAGTTCGCCAGCTGTAACATATTTCTTTACCTTACTGAGAATATTATAAAGATAAATTAATTTAAAATCTGTGAGATGCTGAGGATGCATGGCGATGAGTTCCAAAGAAAAACTAATTAAATAAAGAAGCTGAGTATAAGAACCACTGCTGATCCATGTTTCTTATGCCACATAATTACCATTTCAGGTCAGAAAATAAAACTGGACAACAAGTAAAGGATTGTCTGTCTTATACACCCTTTCTTGAGTCTTACAGCAAAGTTCTTAAGCTCTATTGAGTGTCCTCATTCCCATAGTCTCCATAAGGTCCAAACCGGTTTGCACAATTCTTAATGACAGAGTTTCCTAACCAAAGGAACCTACTGACATATTTCAGAATGTTGAGAAGGTTGTGATTTAGTAGTTATGGGTTTCAGCAGCACCTAAGTAAAACACTGTTTGTTGTTTATAGTTACTTTTTAGAAAATTATACTCTCCCAAACAGACTAAGTTACTGGCATTATTCCAACACAGTACTGACTGACATATGCCAATTTACTTGTCATCATATTCAACATGCCAGTATTAACATTTTCCTAACCAAGTGAGAATATTTCTCACAAAGCAAGTTTTAATAGCACCTCCTTAGGGTTATGAACATGTATTTACTACATGATAGCATGAAAAAATAAAAAGAAATCTGCATTTATTCATCATCATATATATAATTTACATTGGGTAAACTGGAAAATGCTTTCAAGAATCAACTAACATGAAAAGCATATTTGATAAACACAAATCCTTTTTATAATTTATATTCTGTTTTCCCAGGTTTCTGAAATATGCTCTGATTTGTATCAGACTACATTATGATTTAAATATAAAGATTTTTAAACAGCTAATCATACAAACCTATATCAAATGAGATCCTTGATAAAAACAAGAAGACATTTAAGTTCATGACTGAAAATATTCAGAATTTTAGCTATAAGCACAGAGAATGGAAAGTGGACATACCCTAGTTATGGTTTTGATCAGTGGAAAACAGGTAATGTGCACACATTTGTTAAGATTTCTAATCTGTCAGCCATGTGCTCATGTGAATAAGATCCAGCAAGCAGTTAAAGTCCTAATTTCCAACCTCTTTGAATTTAAAACCCGGGAAAATTTAGAAGCCTCAATATTTTTTAATATGGAGGAATACATAACCATTTTTAAAACTGTGTAAAACATAAAAGCAAAGGAAGAACAAAAGGACTTGCAAATAGGACATACACTTACATATTGTCACTCTTGTAAGTGCTTCATAATTTGTGGAAACTGAAATACTGATATTTGATTCATACCTGGGACAGGAATGAATACTTTCTTGTGTCTTTGAGACTAGCAGTAACACGGTTGGGTCCCTGGGCGTTACTTCAGGTTAGTGGAAGTCTTAGAATCAGCCACTGTCAGAACCACTTGATTGGCTTCTCACATACAGAAGTGTGCAGCCAGCCAATCACCATGCAAAATATTAACAAGGTCATAGTAGTGTAACACACTCCTATAACTCAGAGATTACAAAAGACATTAAAATTCTGATGTCCCATTCATAAGGAAAAGATTGTAATGAGAACAGAGAATGGCACAACATTAATTCATTGTGTGACAAAGAATATAATGAGAATGGGAAATAGTACAAACATAACTCATTCTTGTTACAGCTTTAAGATTGTAATGTCATGGTTCATATCACATACTTAGGAAGAAAGGTACAGTAGACAAAGAGTTGCAATATTAAACATAGTTAAGCTGAATGCACTACACATTATTGTATACGCTATACAATAAAGAAATGAAGCACTACTTAGAAATGGTTACTTAAAAGTGTTATAATTTCTCCATACATTTTTGTTAACATTTTATTAATACTGTTGATAAGAAGAATTGCCATATGGGTATATAGTTATTAACAGAGCTGTCCTCAAAATCTTTTTCCTCGTGTATATCTTTAGAAATCAATTACACTTAAATAATAAAAATATTGAGGACAGGGTCTGAGTGTCTCATGACACACATTATGAATCTGCCAAGACAGAGGCAGTCATGTTTAGTTATTTTGTCTGATACGGTGAAATAAAATAAAGCCATAAAATAAATTATGTATTTACCTTCTGAAATTACTGAATAATTTTAGTTATTGCTCATCTACCAGTCACTCAGTGATGTGCAATATCTTACTTAAAGTAGTAGACTTTATTGAAGCATTTAACTGATAAAACATTAAAAAATCTTTGACCATCCATCTGAAAGTGTGCCAAAGCCCAAAGCAGCTTGTTTCATTCATTAGGCTCCATGCAAGATCATCAAATCAATACATTTTATTTTAGTTTTAAAAGTAAATCATTAACTTGGTGGTAATTTCTGTGAAATAAAAAAGGAAATGTTCTCAAAGACGCTCCCAATATATTAAAGTTCAGTGTCAATAGGCAATTTAAATAGAGCAGTGATACTACCAAATGTTATCTGATTACTTGGTTTGAAACTTTTTTCCTCTGCTTCTAGATACTTCGTCTGAATAGGCACATCCAACACCAACAGGTAGGACTTCAGCACTACGTTTGTAAAGTACGTTTGCTCCAAATTCAGCTCCAAAGGTTTCTAGGGTGAACATTTACAAATCTTCAGTAACCAGTACAGGCAATGGACAGCATTCTACCAGCACTGTGGCTATTGCAATGCATGGCTCATACTGAACACATTCAAAATTAGAAAAATAAATGTCTTGCTCAGCCTTATATAAAGGTTTCTCAGACAAAAAGCAGCCTATAGGTGGTAGAGTAGATACTTAAACTACTACATCTACAAGTATGACCAAGTAATCAGCACTATCTGAAGGATCCTGGGACTAGATAAAAAAAAAAAAAAGGCATTAAAAGTATGGCTTCTGCAGAAATCCAGAACCTTTATCTGAAAGCATGGTTCACTAAATCTATGACAAATTTTTAATAATCTAAGATCTCTTAAGCTTTCCATCTCCACCCCTCTCATGGGTTGAATTGAATCTGCTGCTGATATTCAATATCATACTGCTGTCACACCAGCTTCAAAATGAAAGTGCTGGCTGGACCAAGGTATTATGGAGCTTGAAGTCCAGATTGTAACGAGAGGCTTCCTGTTCTGATGGTTGCTTTCAGTTTCTGGGGTTGAAGTGTTGGTCTTTCCCGCTGGGCAGGCTGTAGGTCAGGGGATGGGGGAGGTTGCTGGCTTCTGCTGCATTTTGCTGTGCTTTTCTGCAAATAGGCTAAGGCAATTGTGCATCTTATCATCTTGTCAAACTCTTTACCTCAACCCTAATATTTTTTGGAGTTACTTTCCTTCCTGTCTGTGTGTAGAGAAGGGGACTTATGAGAGTGGGCTGGTTAACCCAGGACAACTCCACAAACAAGTATATTGTTTGGTTCTCTGTTTCCAGGGAGGGTGTAATTCCTTGCACACTTGCAGAGATTGCATTTAATCATTTCTTGTTTGTCAGCATTCATAAACCACACATATTTGTTCTGCATTCCTATGCAGTTTTGACCTTTTGACTTTCAGTGCAAATTTACAGGCCTTACCAGTGATGAGTAGAGGTAACCAGTTCAAAGTAGAAGAATAAAAAAAATAATTATCTCTTGAATTAAACGGGGAAAAAATATTCAAAAGGATTTGCTCTTGAATTGCAAGTCTATCAAATCTTGGTAAAAAGGTTAAGACTTTGAAATAGATCAATATCTGGATGTGACCACCTACAATATTATTAACAAATTTAGATTTATTGTAACAAAATAAACCCCTAATTTGTCCTGTAAAATGAAAGCAAATCATATTGTAAAATTGTGCCTCATGGATTAGAGTACTCAGTTGTTCAGAAGACAATTGTTTCTTGAGAATCATAGCTCTATCTTCAATGAATTGATTAAAAAGTAAAGAAAATATTTTTGTATGTTTACTGCTTTTTCTAATCTATGTGGATTCTGGTTCTATATTTGTATGAATAAGTATATTCCCAAAACTGGCAAATATGTTTTTATACTGTTAGCTACATTTTAGCATCCATATTACATCTAAGTGCATTGTCAAACTGCGATAGGTGTAAAGATCATGAGCAGAGGAAAAAATGTGATCGTGTGAGGGATGTTATGACAGTTCTGTATGCATAATACATGCATCCCAGGAGGCAATTCTGCATCCGTTACATATATTTATGTATTTTTACTTGTACTTTTGGAGGTATCTAAGATTTATGGTGATAGATTCCTTCCCCTTAAAGACAATAAAAGGAAAACATGTAACAAGGGTATGATTTTGTTAGCGTGTGAAGTAAGCTGGGTGTGAAAGTTGTGCACATGGTAGGTTCTGTGAAGGTTAAGAATTTTCTGTTCTCAGCACTTAGTAGCCTTTCTTCAGTGTCTTTCAAAATACTATCAAAACAAACCTCTAATAGGTTTGCTATATGCAGCTAAAGTATTTTTCTGTTCATTATGATGACTGAAAGAGGGTAAGAAAACAATTGCTAGATATTTAACACTAACACAAAAACCATGAAGACATTTTCTGAGTGAAAAGAAAAAACCTGAAGTCTCAGGGAATGAAGAAAGTGATGATAAATGAAGACAACAACACAAGGGTAAAGAGACAGAAAAGATAAAATGGCTAGAGAGACAGACAGTTTTATACAACTACCTCTTTGAAGAAACAACACACTGTGTTGTACTCTAATGACATCTCCCGACCACAGAATTTTCTATAAAGAGACAGATGAGCCTCCATAGTATTTTCCATTACTGCAAGTATTTTCCATTACCTGCAAGTATTTTTTAGCCTCTGTTATACAGGATATTTGGAAAAACACTTTCTTCAGAAAATTCTTAGATACACTTGGAGGGCAAGGGATATTTTTGCTGTTTAACTCTGAGTCTTTGATACAGTGACTTTGGTAAAAACTTCCTTGACCATTAGAAGACCAGCTACATAAAGAAACAAGCAGAAAGGTGTGCCTCAAGGCACAAAGCAGAAAGAAGCTCCTAGTTTCAGATGGATGCAATTCTACAATTATCTCTTATATGTTTTTTTGAAGTTTCTTTGAAGACATATATGTCACTGTCAGCAACAGGGTATTACACCAGATGAACTGCTGTATTATCTGATATGTCAGGTATTATACCTAAAGTTAAAAAAATTCTGAAACTTTAAAGATGCAGAATGGAGCAAACACTGTAAGTGAAAATATATATTTGATGGAAAAATCTACCTCTATCATAATTATTTTAAAGCAATTTTCACTTATCAGAAAAGCAGAGGAAAAGGAAATTCTTTAAGGAATTCAAAAGACAGCATACAAATTCTTGCACTAACCAGGTGATAAAAATATATTCTCATATACTATCAATAGACAACTTCTAAAATGTCGTATTTACCTCAGCTGGAAGGAAGAAGTGAAAGTTACCAGATTGTACTCTGATAACTAAACACTGTTCTTGAGGAGACCTATACTAAAATATAGCAGAACTCTTGTCAATAATGTTACACTGAAAAAATTGCATTAAAAATAATTTGTGAATATGATGTTCTTTTTATTGGGCCCATGTGAAACTCATGAAATTCAAGGCCAAGTACAACATCCTGCACCCAGGGTGGTGCAACACCCAGTACTAATACAGGCTGAGGGCTGAAGGGCTTGAGAGCAATCCAGTGGAGAAGGGTACTGGTGGATTAAAAGTTAAACATGAGCCAGCAATGTGTACTCACAGCCCAGAAAGCTAACTATATTCTGGGTTGCATCAAAAGAAGTATGGGCAGAAGGCCAAAGGTGATTCTGCCCCTCTGCCCCTTTCTGAGAAGACTTCACCTGGAGTATTGTGTCCAGTTTGGAGTCCTCAGCACAGGAAATACATTGACCTGTTGGAGTGGGTCCAGAGAGGGGGGCCATGAAAACGATCAGAGGGCTGGAGCACCGTCCTTATGAGGACAGGGTGAGAGAGCTGGAGTTATTCAGCTGGAGAAGTGAAAGCCCTGCTGAGAATGAATGGTGGCTTTTCAGTGCTTCAAGGGACCTGTGAGAGAGAAAATCTTTTACCAAGGCCTGCACAAGGACAAGGGATAATAGTTTTAAACTAAAAGACTAGATTTAGACCAGATATAAGGAAGAGATTTTTTACAGTGAGGGTGGTGAAGCACTGGAAAAAGTTGCCCAGAGGGGTAGTAGATTCCCCTTCCCTGGAAACATTTAAGATCAGATTTTATGGGGCTCTGACCAACATGATCTGGTCAAAGATGTTCCTCACTTCAGGAAGGTTAAACTGAATAACCTTTAAAGATCCCTTCCAACCCAAACTATTTTATTATTCTGTGACGATTAGTTTAAATTTCCAGTACTGAGGTACCCTTAATTTCTTAGCTACTTCCAGAAATTATCTTATAAAATAGTTTATATAACAAATAATAACCTTTTTTTATCAAGGAAAAGCAATGTAAATGTGCTGGCATTATAATTTGTCTCAAAACCTGTCAATTTATGCCAAACGATAATCTGCCTCAATCATCTATAATCCTTAAAATGTTTGGAAAGGCAATAATCAAAATATCAACATTAGACAGACAAAAGACATTAAATAAATGTGAGTCATAGGCAACCATTTTATTTTGAGCTGAGACATATATTTACTTGCAGTTTTTGGAAGCCATAGGTATTAGGTATTGACATAGATCTTGTCCAGTTTTGTTTTATGGTTAATAAAGTGTTTATATCAATTCATATTTTATAGAACCACATGAACTCACAAACATTTGGGGAGAAAACTTGGGAGAAGGAGAGAGATAAACACATCTTTACATGTGCCTACTAATTGAATTTCTGCCTCCCTGGTAAAATCAGTTCTACTAAGATTCTCAGGCATGTTTTAATGTAAGCCCTAGAAAGCTAGATATTCTTACAAAAAATATTTTGAGCTTGCTTCCTTTGCCATGGCAATAATAATTTAGGTCACCTTAAGGTAACTGAACAATAAGAAAAATAGTACCTTGTAACTTTGCAGCTATTCCATGCAAGAGGGTTTTTTTTGCTTTGAGTACACTACAAAAGAACAGTATTCTCTGAAGGTCTAACATATTTCATTGTAAATAGGGGGAAAGGCTAAGTTTGCCTGTTAAAGTAGCTCCATAAGAAAATTAATTTTGTTAATTTTGAAGCTTTGATTTTTTCTGGCATTTTTGCTAAACAGTTCCATTCGTCAGTAGAGGATAAATTAATGGGTTGCAGTAGAAGACAGCTATTTAAGATGTTTAAACCATACACTTAATTGACACATTAAAAGTTAAAGAGTCAAAATCAACTCCAGTACATAAAAATGTATAAGCACATAAACTATGGCACTCTATTCCGTGGCTCAAGAGGCATCATGCCATCCACTTAATTAATCAAATGTATGTCCCAAGTTTCAACACTTGATGATTTGCAGTCATTCTTTATATGTGGTCAGTTATAAAAAGAACATGAAACTCTTGGAGTGGGTGCAGAGGAGAGCCACAAAGATGGTCAGAAGCCTGGAGCACATCTCCTACAACAAGCTGGGAGAGTTGGGGTTGATCAGCCTGGAGAAGAGAAGGCTCCAGGAAACCTTATAGCCACCTTTCGATATCTGAATGGGACCTACAAGAAGGCTGGGGAGGGACTGTTTACAAGGGCATGTAGCAACAGGACAAGGGACAATGGCTTTAAACTAGACAAATGTAGATTTAGATTAAACATTAGGAGGAAGTTCTTTACAATGAAGGTAGTGAAATACTGGAACAGGTTGCCCAGAGAGGTGTTGGAAGCCCCATTCCTGGAGACATTCAGGGTTGAGCTTGATGTGGCCCTAAGCAACCTGATCTATTTAAAGATGCCCTGCTTAAAGCTGGCATGTTGGACAAGATGAACTTTGAGGGTCCCTTCCATGCATTCTATGATTCTAATCAAGAATGGAATTGCTACTCCTGACATAGTTGAAGTCACTGTTGAGAAAGGTAATTCTAGCACTCAGAACAATCTTATTTCTACTATGACCATTTCTACTATGTCAACTACAATGGTTCCTCATGAAGACAGACGCCTGTTCTTTAGAAATGGATTAACATTGCACTTGATTAGTAACTACAGCAATGTCCAGGAAGCAGCAAACAGAAATAAACGCTTGTGTGTTCTTGGGTTGAAATCTACTCGGGCCTCAGGAGCAGAAGACTGTCTGAAGGAAGAGTTGAACACCCATGAAAAGTTCTATCAAGAAGAGAGAGTGCAGGAAAGAGGGGAAGAAGAATGAAAAAAGGAGGGAGGGAGAAAAAGGAATAGCTTTTCCAGCTCTCTTTAAAAATTTCCCAGGACATAGAATCTTGTACAACAAATGTTGTTCTTTAATTAAAAGGCCAGGAATTGCTTCCAAAGTCTCATGTTCATGTTTATATTGTCAAGTGTTCAGAACATTTGAGGAGCAAACTAAAGATGTGTTCCCCATCTTCAGTGCCCACAGCAAGTTGGGAACTGTTGAATGCCATAATCAGCTGATGATTCATGGGACTTTAGCTTTGGTTTCTTTGTTAAAAAAATCCTCTTGTGGACTAGCTATTTCAGAAAGAAAACACAGTTCATATATGAGCTAAGAATATGCTTTAATTACCAGCCTATACACTATTCTCTTGAAGAAGCTGTACTGTTTATTTTGTTTGGTTGGTTTTGTTAGGGTTTTTTTGTTTGTTTGTTGGTTTGGTTTGGTTTTGCTGGGTTTTTTAAAATTTTTTGTTTCTTTGTTTCTTTGTTTGTTTTTTTTTTGCATTCCACTGTTGAAAGAGAGAATTGACCCAGAAGGATAGAAATCTCTCCTTTAACTCTTGGAGAACAAGACTGGTATCATCAATCTGGTCAGGAAGTGCCATATCTACTGGATAAACCTGTCCAAAGGGAAACATAGTGTTCTTTAGTGTGATGGTTGCCATTAGTAATAGGTGTTCAAGATATCTGAAAGAGGTAACATCAGTCTAATCTAATAATTAGGCACTCAAGCCATTGTTAGACTTTTTGGGTATTTTTACCGTATAAATATTTCACACAGAAATAGTCTTTAGAGTTTTATCTGCTAATCGTGACTCCCTGCTCTAGTCCAATGAAACGATTTTTCTTACCAGCTTGATGCTACCCTGCTTGGTGAGTCTTGATTTAAGCTACCTCATATCTTACCTGCATTTTGTGGGAAGGCTAAATGCTCAATGACCGATCCAAGGGATCTGAAGTAAGCAATTT
Organism: Indicator indicator; assembly: GCF_027791375.1. NCBI lineage: Eukaryota > Metazoa > Chordata > Aves > Piciformes > Indicatoridae > Indicator > Indicator indicator. The sequence goes on from NC_072010.1 coordinate 44,403,008, forward strand.
CCATACTAAGTAGTGCACTTATTGTGTCTCTATATCTGAGCCCCATGTAAAATGGACAGTTTTTCAGTGGTGAATTGCCACAACAGCAAGGAAATTGTTTATCACACCTGACAAAATGGGTGGCTTTTTCTGATGGAGTTACAGCATCAATGGGTAATGGAAGAGCAACTGATGTAATCTACCTGGACTTGTGTAAATTGTTTGACACTGTCCCACATAACATTCTGATCACCAAATTGGAAAAGTGTGGACTTGAGAAGTGGACCACTCACTGGATAAGGAATTGTCTCGATAGCTGCATTCAGAGAGTTATAGTCAATGGCTCAATGTCCAATTAGAGACCAGTAACAAGTAGCATCCCTCAGGGGTCAGTACTGGGATCAGTGCTGTTTAACATCTTTGTCAGCAATAAGGACAGTGGGATTAGGTGCATCCTCAGCAAGTTTGCAGATGAGAGCTAAATGTGTGGGTGGGTTGACATGCAGGAAACAAATGCCATGCAGAGGGACTCGGACAGGCTGGAGACATGGGCTCGGCAGGATGGGGGAAGGGATTCTCCCCCTTTAGTCTGCTCTCATGAGACTCTACCTGGAGCACTGACTCTGATTCTGGTGCTCCCAATATAAGAAGGATATCAAGCTGCTGGTGCAGGTACAGATGATCAGAGGGCTGGAGCAGTTCCCCTGTGGGGACAGGCTGTGAGAGTTGGGGCTATTCAGCCTGGAGAAAAGAAGGCTCAGGGGAGACCTTATAGCAGCCTTCCAGTACTTGAAGGAGTCCTGTAGGAAAGCTAGGAAGGGACATTTTACAAGGGCTTGTTGTAATAGGATGAGAGGGAATGGACTAAAGCTTGAGGAGGGCAGATTTAGACTAGATATTAGAAAGAAACTCTTTGTAGTAAGGGTGACAAGACACTGGAACAGGCTGCCCAGGGAAGTTGTGTGTGTCCTCTCCCTGGAGGTGTTCAAGGCTAGGTTGGATGACGACTTGAGCAACCTGGTCTAGTGGAAGGTGTCCATGTCCATGGCAGGGGAATTGAAACTTGATGATCTTTAAGGTCCCTTTCCAATCCAATTCTATGATTCTATGAAACTCTATTGTTTGTCATTTGTAAGTCATATGGCCTGATGCCATCTGATGATGATCTGATTGGCAGTGGCCAGAGTGTGTAAACTACAAAGACTGCACTGAAAATGGCTAGCATTACTGTAGTTAAAGCACAAAGCTCTGCAGTAATCTCTGAGTGGGTACTGAGTGCATAGTCAGTCTGGTGAATTTAATCCTCAGATTCAGATGTCTTCTTAAAATCCATTACCACAGTATTCCCATTAGAACAGTAGTTAGTTTCATCAATTCACAGCTTTATGACCTAACCAATTAACATGAGTGATATCCTGACTTCCACTCATAAAAACAATCTCTCTGTAATGCTAGTATAATTTGGAGGTGCAATACTCAACTAACTTTCTGAACAGTGAGGACAATACTCTATAAGAACTCATATACCATAATGCAAAATCTGTATCACCAAGGTGATGAACCTCTTTTTGAAGACATACAGTGAATAGTACACACCAAAAATATTTAACAGTTTAAGCACATACAAGAGTCAGCATCTGGCAAAATATTTGCAGTATGATTTTCCTCAAACTCACTAAGTAATACTAAGACCTTCAGTATCCCTAGATGTTGCCGCAATTTTTTATCTATAGCCGTTACAGAGGACCAAATCTGCTCTAAAGGTGTCTTCACTTCATGGAGAATGGCATCTATTTAATACAGAACTGAATATGGCATTGCATGAATCAAACTGACAAAGCTGTGAAACGATAGTTATTTATAGTAAGGCTAGAGATGCAATAGTCACAGATCTTTTAGAATATATATTAATTATGTAGTAGTTGTTTTTCATAGTATCCCCTTACACTGAAAGCTATCTCATAACAGGGCAAAGATGCAAGCTATAAGAAATCAACACCAATCAGCATCACTGATTCTTTCTGTTCACTTGACCTTTAAAATAAGTAAGATTTCTTGTGAAAAAGCTGAAATACGCATGTCATTAGGTAGATTCAGTTGTTTTAGTTATGTGGAGTTTCCTCAAGCAATTCAACATAATTGGAGTTTTTTTGATATTACTAAGGACAATCACTGCCTAAAGTATTTATTTTAAAATTTTCATTTAGTTTTCTTTTCTGCTTTATTTTGAAGTTTAAGGATGGCCAGGCCCAAAGAGTGGTGAGGAATGCAGTTAAATACAGTTGGCTGGTCACAAGTGGTGTTCTCCAGGGCTCAGTGCTTAAATGTCTTTATCAGTGATCTCAATGAGGGGATTGAGTGCACCCTCAGTTAGTTTGCAGATGGCACTAAGTTGGGAGGAAGTGTTGAACTGATTGAGGATAGGAAGGCTTTACACAAAGACCTGGACAGACTGGATTCATGGGCCAAGTCCAGTTGTATGAGGTTCAATAAGGCCAAGTGGCACTTGTGTCCCAACAACCCCATGCAACGCCACAGGGTTGCAGCAGAACGGCTGGAAAGAAAGGCAGAGAAAGACCTGTGGGTGCTGTTTGATAGCCAGCAGTGTACTCACATGGCCAAGAAGACCAACATCATCCTGGCCTGTAAAGGAACAGTGTGACAGGCAGGACCAGGGAAGAGATTTTGACTCTGTGCTTGACACAGGTGAGGCCACACCTTGAGCACTGTGTTCAGTTTGGGGCCTCTCACTACAAGGAGGACACTGAGTTTCTGGAGTGCATCCAAAGAAGGGCGACAAAGATGGTGAAGAGTCTAGAGAACATGTGTTATGAGGAGCAGCTGAGGGAACTGAGTTGTTTAGTCTGGAGAAAAGGAGATGATGGCAAGACTTAATTGCTCTCTACAAGTACCTGATAGGAGGTTGGATTGAGGTGGGTGTTGGTCTCTTCTGCCTAGTAAGGGCTAGGACAAAAAGAAATGACCTCAAGTTGCACCAGAGATGGTTTAGATTGGGTATTATAAGAAATTTTATTACAACAAGGGTTGACAAACACTGGAATAGGCTCTCCAGGGAGGTGGTTGAATCACCATTCTTGAAGATATTTAAGAGACATGGTACTAAGGGACACAATTTAGCATCAGGCTTAGATAATGGTTAGACTCAAAAATCTTATTGACCTTTTCCAACTGAAACAATCCTATGATTCTACTGTTCTAAAATTTAAATCACTTGACACTTTTAAAACAACTTTTACAGTGAATGCTGTTCACTGTCACTTTTAACTTTGTGTTGGGGTTTATTATTCTATTTTATCTTATTTTAGGTATTAATCTGATGTACAGCAATAACTCTCAGTTTTATGGAATTATTTACATTGCAGAATTAAACAAATACAATATTAGAAATAAGTCTTCAGCAAGTTTCAGTTTTCATAACTGTAAATGGAGTATATTGACCTAAGTCTCACGTATCATAAACAGGTAATTGATATGAGCTATGAGCTATCAGTAAATGAGCTCATGTACACTTAATTTTATGTCTATACATTTTTTGTATTGAGTTCCATCCTCTGCCTGTTTCAGGGAACAGCACACTCAAAGGAGATATCTGTAATATTGCCAGGACAGAGAGAGGATTCTGATTCAGAATTTCTGGAACAGAGATATCAGAAGACAGAATATAATCTCCAGAAATCGTTTGTTGTGATTGTTTCTTGCATTTGTTTTGAAAAATGGAAAACTGTGAGCAAGTAAGGTTATCAAGGGTGGAACAGTTCCTGTACTCGATCACACCACTCTATGTTCTCACACAGCTGAGTATTTTTGACATGCTTACACAAATATGTTGTCTTATTCTTTTGTTTTGCAACAGATATCTATTGTGCACACAAGGCACATGAATTGACAGACTGATTTCCTTTCCCTCTCAGTAAAATTTTTCACACAGCAATGGAGGGGTTACATAAGCACATCTATCCAGATATGTAAATTGGCATCTTAAAAAAATCAGCACTTTGGGCCTATTTATTTTTTCTTATATTCTCAGAAAGCTAAGTCTTCACACTCACAAATGTTGTGCCAATACATTTCATTTTCAGATCTATCTGATCTGGTCCATGTGGGAATCACCAGAGACATCACAACAACTTCCCAACCTCTCAGAAATCCGATTGCTTCTTTTTCTTATGCTAGTTCACTTTGTCCTCTAAGTAAGAATTCAAATGTCAATCATTTTTTGTTCAATTTCATGGGGTAGAATCACAAAAATGGCAACCAATCCAATTGCAAATTACTTGATGAATCTTCTTTGAAGAGTTGCCAATAATGCTAATCATCAAATGGTTGAATTCAGCTCTGTAGAAATGCATTTGTGAGGAACAGCAATCTCTGTGACTTTGACAAAGGAACTGCTGACTTGCCTCACTGTTTGTCTTTTGATGTGAAAGAGCAAATCGATTTATAGAGCTTTTGCTTGCAGATGTAGGATATGATTAGTATGCAGAAAGACCTTTCTACAGTGTCATTTGTTTATTTAGCTGTCTCTGCACTCAGCCCTGATTGTGTATACTTAATTAATGTATACAAAGCTAAAAGAAATAAAATCCTGGAACCATGATCATAGAATACTGTACTACATGTCATTCGTCACCATGAAAATGCTATTTATATTTTATTTGCTACAAGGAAGGGAAATGCATACATTTAAAAAACTGTTTCCAAAAGTCCTTATGCTTGCCAAAAAGCAGTCAGTTATAATTACACCAAAAAAAGCGTCAATGAAAGCTGTTCGATTTAAGTAGGAGGGTTTTTTCCCAGTGTTTAAATTTTTATTCCAAACAGTTGTTGAGTCTTTATAAAAAAGTACCTCTGGTGCCTTTCTGAGGTCAAAGTACTCTGTAAAACATCCTAAGAGACCTGAATCATCCCGTTCTTTAAGGCGTTCTGATCCTGTTGCTTGGAAATTTTAGCTGAGAAAGAGTTTAAAGAGGAAAGCAGAGACACTGGAGACCTCATGTCAATAATGAATGATCAATAGAAGTCACGCACTAGAAAATTGACATTCAGTCAGCAATTCTGTGTTATTCATGAACATTTTGCATTGTCTATTCACGTTTGTTGTGGGGAAAGTAGACAGAGAAAGGCAGAAAAAGGTAGAAATCATCGGAATATCAAATAATGGAATCCAGAGTGACATCTAGTGACATGCTATATTAGAAGCATGAACATTTAATTACTGAAATATACTGATTTTTTTAGTCATACTAATTGCAGCTTTCCAGAAAAGTTACTTAGAAAAAACCATTAGAGAAGTTTCTTATGAAGTACATTCTATAAGCATATGATAACATGCAATGTTCAGCTTACTAAAATGTTTGCTTCTGGTATAAACAGCAATTTAAGTGAAACTAATTTCCTGCAGAAACACTTAACAAGTTTAATAACACTGATGCTATAATTAGATTGTCTGTAAAGATTCACCTTAAAAATAAATTCCTAAACTCCTCTGCAATACCTTAAACTCCTCTGTTTGTCAGTCATGAACACTGACTCAAAATCCTGAGAACTCTTCAGGCCTTTGTATCACGTCTTTCAAGATGGCAGATCACTGTCTCAGGAGCACATTGCGTTTGACCTTCTCTTCTAAACAGTTCCATTGAGTTAACTGCAGGATTCCAGCTACTGAAAGTGCTGTAACAAAGAAAAACATTATTGCCAAGTTTAAATCCAGAATACCCTGTTCTCAACTGAGTCTCCATCAAATACTGACACAGACAATATGTGGTGGTTTGAAACTGTCTTTTTAATTTTTCCTTGCAAAGTTCAGAACAGAGAAAGTGAAAGAATGTAAATAAGTCACTACTGGGTGTAAGAAAGCAAAATAACGATTGTTCTAAACACTTCCATTGGATAGATAGAAATGTTTAAGAACTATTACCCAAAACAAAGTAGGCATTCTGCACATTCTGCGTTCGGCAGTGGGGGCAGTTGCTGGGCTGTCTGGCTGCTGTTTCTTCTTCTCTTCTGGCTGAAGATAACACAGTGACCTTGGCAGCTAAGTTAACAACTTTCTGCTCTAACTAAACTCTGCTTCTCTGTCCAGGGGGGTCTGGGGGGGGAAGCTCCTGGGAGAGGGAGGCCCCCTTTGGGAGGGTCCCCTTGGGGGGGAAGCAAAGGGAGCTTGGGTGTGTTTTTCTGTTGATTGTATATATTTGTAAGTGTTGTGAATTTTGTATATTTGTACATATTCATTGCATTTCATCTGCTTGTAAATACAGCCTTCATTTGCTTCCAGACTGAGCTAGCCTGGTTATTGTTGGTGGGCAATTCATGTTGTGAAAAGAAGAATGAGATTGATCTGCAAGGACTGTGGAATAATAAAATACTCTAAGGAATTGCATAGTATTCTCTAAATATACCTTATAAATAAAATACCTTGAAAAGTCATTTTCAAATTATGTTATTGATACTATTGATATGCTATGGAAATAGGAAAGTGTGGAAATTACTGCATGTGACTAAAATAATTTTGTGGGCTGTAGGACTAATGGATTAATGTAGAAGTTATTGTAATCAAATCTGCACCTTTATATCATGTATTTGTTCATTTTTCAACTTCAATGTGTAAGAAATGTTTATAATTTTATTTTTTTCCACTAAAATCACTTCAACACAGAGAGGAGGCAAGAGAAAAGATATCACATGTAATGCTGATTAAGCTTCCATGTCAGTAACTTTAAATCAACAAATCAATTAATGGGAGAGGGAAAATAAAGAACATTTAAAGTATTTGGACAAAATATATTTAGTTTGGGAGTTATCTTCTTTCTAGATAAAGAACTAAAGTGAATTATAAATTAGCACATAAAAGTCACATAATAAAAAATACTGGATTTTAAAATAGGTTTATTGTATAAAGCACATCATCACTATAGGCACTATTTTTCTTTCTGCATTTTGTTGTCATAGAGTCACAGAATCACAGAATGTTAGGGACTGGAAGGGACCTCAAAAGATCATCTAGTCCAACCCCCCTGCCAGAGCAGGATCACCTATACCAGATCATACAGGAACACATTCAGGCAGGTTTTGAATATCTCCCAAGAGGGAGACTCCACAACCACCCTGGGCAGCCTATTCCAGTGTTCTGTCACCCTCACAGTGAAAATATTTTTCCTCATGTTAACATTTTCTGTAAATACCTATTTTACAAATAGCAAGTCTCAGACACTAATTTCAAAGAAGGTTTAGATTTCACCATACAGTCTCCTTTTGTAATTTTTCTTTTTGAAACTAGAGTGCTGCAACCAATGGGCACCAACATTTCAGAAAGGATAGGCAAGGAAGAAGGTGGTGGAGTGGTTCTCTATGTTAGGGAGATGCATCAAACCATGCAAATTAATGAAGGTGATGATAGAGTTGAGTCCTTACAGGTAAGAATCAGGAGTAAGGCCAGCAAGAGTTATATAATGGTGGGAATCTGTTATAGACCACCCAACCATGATGAAGTGGCAGATGAAATTTTTTATAGTAGTTGAGGGAGGTTTCACAATTGCTTCCCCTTTTTCTTGTGAGAGGCTTCAAATTCCCAGATGTCTGCTGGAAATACAATACAGCAACGGGACAACAGTGCTGGAGGTTCCTGGAGTTTGTGGAGGATACCTTCCTGACACAACTGGTGATGGAGCCAACCAGGGAAGGTGCCCTTATGGACCTCTACCCTTGGGGAAACAAGGAGAGGGGTTAGTAAAAGTGCCACCTTGAACTTCCGTCGGGCAAACTTTGGCCTGTTCTGGAGACTGAGAAAGTCCCTTGGGAGGCCACTCTGAAGGATATAGGAGTCCAGGAAGGCTGGGCATACTTCAAGAGGCACAGGAGCAGGCAGTCCTGGCAGTTCCTGGAGTGTGTGGAGGATAACTTCCTGACACAACTGGTGAAGCAGCCAACCAGGAAAGGTGGAGCAGGCCCTTCTGGACCTGCTTCTTGTGAACACGGAAGAACTTGTGGGGGAAGTGAAGGCTGGAGAGCGTCTAGGGCTCAGTGATCATGAGGTGATTGATGGGAGAGGTCTCTCATCGGAACTATAAAGGTATAGTGAAGCTATACAGGGAGAAAATTAGGAGAGCCAAACCACAGCTAGAGCTATCAACATGGATAATAAAAAAAATCCATAAATTCATTAAGAACAAATGGAGGACTAGGGAAAATCTCCATCCTTTGTTGGATGCAGAGGGAAACATAGTGACTAAGGATGAGGAGAAGGCTGAAGTTCTCAATGGCTATTTTTGCCTAGTCTTTAGCACTGGATCCAGCAGTTCCCTGGACACCCAATCTCATGAACTAGGAGTCAGGGAGGGGAATCAGAGTGAGATCATCACAATAAACAAGGAAGTGGTCAGTGATCTGCTATACCACTTAGATGCACACAAGTCTATGGGGCTGGACGGGCTATGCCCAAGGGTGCTGAAGGAGTTGGCAGATGTGCTCACCAAGCCACTTTCCATTATTTGCCTGAAGTCCTGGCTAACTGGGGAGGTTCCAATGGACTGGAGGGTAGCAAGTGTAACGCCCATCTACAAGGAAGGAAGATCCAGGAAACTATAGACCTGTCACTCTGATCTTGGTACCAGGGAAGGTCATGGAGCAGGTCACCTCAAGTGCTGTGACATGCCATATAGAGAACAACCAGGGGATCAGGCCCAGTCAGCACGGGTTTATGAAGGGCAGGTTCTGCCTGACCAACCTGATCTCCTTAGAATAGATGACAAGATGACCCCACTTTTGGATGTGGGAAACAGTGTCAAAGGCTTTTTGAAAGTCTAGGTAGACAATATCCACAGAATTCTTGTGGACAAACTGGCTGCTCATGGCTTGGATGAACACACACTCTGCTGGATAAAACAATGGCTGGGTGAAAGGGCCCAAAGAGTGGTGGTCAATGGAGTTAAATCCAGCTGGCAGACAGTTCGATGGGCCAATGTTAATGGGATGAGCTTCAACAAGGCCAAATGCCAGGTCCTGCACTTGGGTCACAACAACTCCAAGCAACACTACAGGCTTGGGAAAGTGTGGCTGGAAAGCTGCCTGGCAGAAAGGGACCTGGGGATTCTAATTGACAAGCAACTGAATATGAGCAAGCAGTGTGCCCAGGTGGCTAAGAAAGCCAATGGCACCTTGGCTTGTTTGAGAAATGTTGTGTCCAGTAGGAGTAGGGAAGAGATTGCCCCTCATACTCAGCACTGGTGAAGCCTCACCTTGAGTATTGTGTTCAGCACCTCAATACAAGAGAGATGTTGAGGTGCTGGAGCAAGTGCTGAGGAGGGCAATGGAGCTCGTGAAGGGCCTGGAGAATAAATCTTATGAGGAACGACTGAAGGATCTGGGGCTGTTTAGTTTGGAAAAGAGAGGCTGAGGGGAGACCTCATTGCTGTCTACAACTACCTGAAAGGATGTTGTAGAGAGGCTGGTGCTGGTCTCTTCTCACAGGTAATTAATGATAGAACAAGAAGGAATGGTCTCAAGCTACAGCTGGGTAGGTTTTATACTGGACATTTGGAAAAAACTTCTCACAGAAAGAGTGGTCAGGCATTAGAATGTGCTGCACAGGGAGGTGGTTGAGTCACCAACCCTGGTTATGTTTAAAAAGATGTGTTTGGATGTGGTGCTTGGGGATAGGATTCTGGGGTGAACCTTGCAGAGTAGGGTTGTTGGTTGGACTTGGTGATGCCAAAGGTCTTTTCCAACTGCAGCTCTATTCTTAGTTCCCGGCAACTTCCTTGTGATCCTCTTAACATATATCTTTCATTTCCAGGCTGAGGTGGGAAAGCTGTCAAACATACAGGAACACATCAAGAGGAGTTACTACTTTCCATTTGAAAGCCCTTCATTGTTGTTACAATTAGGTGTTACACTTTGCTTACTGCTTTTTTTTCTTTTTCTTCTTAGATTCCCCCCCCCCCCCCTTCTGTACTCTCCTCACAGCTCTCTTCCATTCTCTTTGCTCCTTTTCCATTTCCATCCTCTCCACGGCATTTCATTACCCATGGGCAATTCTGCCAGTTTTATCCCACCTAGCAAGTTTCTTGCTCTTGCTCTGATCAGTTCCCATATATAAGAAGGCATTTCCAATACAAAGCAAAACTGACAACTGCAGCAAGAAATCTGAGTTCTAGGATGCATGCAGTAGCAGTCACAGTGGCAACTGGATTGTCCCATGAAAGCTGAGATCCTCAGAATGTGGTCCTTTAATTAAATGGAGTTAATTCAAATATGTCATTCCTTGCACTTTTTCTGAAGCTGCTGGTGTGTTATTTACCTAAGAATGATGACCTAATTAAATAGATTTTGGCGTAGACTCACAAAATCTGCACTTATTTCACTCACTCAGGAGAGACGTTTATAATTCTTTCATAACTGCAGGAGAAAAACTATTTCTCAATTACCTCTTCAATGCATAATGAACATTAAACAGGAAATACCAGCTCAATGTACCTTTATTATTTTCAAGATGTTGGAAAGGTGTAGATCAACACAAGGATTTATTAACAGGATTTGGAAGCCCAATGGCCCTAGGCTTCTTTGAAAAACCCAAGCCAGAAGAGGGATGTTCTCAGCATGTTTGCACAACAAGCTGATGGAATCACTTGTATTTTAATCATAGTCTGGCATCAGAGTCTCTAGACTTTCTTGTACTGGTGTTCTAGTTCTCATTTTGGTATCATTACTATTAATGATCTCTTCATTTACTTTTTGTCCTTAACTTTGATAATCTTTCTCTGGTCTTGAGAGTTTTGATGTCTTGATCCATTCTTCATCCACAATGTTATAAAGCTTTCAGAAAAAGCTTGATTGACTATTGTATGACAGAAAGGAGAATCACAACATCATCCTCTGATGACTATTTTAACCAAAATAGTTGCTGCTGTGTTCCACAGGATGCATCTTTCTTCAATAGTATATGGGTGTGTGCATGCATGTTAACTGTGTGCAGAGGATGCCCACAAAATTGTGCCCTACGCTACTGATGTGGAAAAATGTTGTGCCTGAGACTGCTGAAAATCCCTGGGACACAAACAGACAAAAAAACAACCCTAAACCTTACTGATTTGCAATAGCAGAAGACTGGTCTAAGCATTGTATTATAGAAAAAAACTTACTCTACCTTGCCCCTTTGATATCACTCTCTTGGTTCCTCCTCCCTACCTTTAACAAAGGGGCAGGGGCAGCCTTAAACTAAACTATTGCCTACCCAGGAAGTTAGAACTTGCCATCAAAGAATGAATGATGCTGAATGACAAAGGTTTGAAACAGTCTGAGAAACAAATGCTGTTTCTCAGCTTATAGGAGGAATAACTCTCTTTATTCTGTCTTAAAAATAAAACAGAAAATAATAATTAAAATAAGAAAAAAAAAAACAAAAGTAGGGGAGATGTCAAAAAGTCAAAAAAGAAAAGGGAAAAAGGGAAAAAAAACAAAGAAAAAAGCAGGGGGTGGGGAAATTGGGAAAAGGAGAATAAGGGACCAAAAAAAAAAAAAGAAATAGGAAAAAAGGGTTTAAAAAAAGTAAATGAAAGAAGAAATAAAAGATTTAACAATAAAATTAAAAAAAAAAAAAAACAGAGGAAAAAGCAAGCTGGGAGATGCCCTGTCAAGCTGTAGTATTCAGAATGACAAGTGGATGGAGGTGTGCTGAGAAATGACAAGTTCTGAAGAGCAGTGAGAGCCTGCACCTGTGAGTTTTGTAAAAGATTCTTTCTAAGAGTTTCTTAGAATTCATAGGGTGTCCAAACAAATTGTTTATAGGCACCTAATGCTTTCAAAAATCATAAAGCACTTATAGTGCTGCTTTTCCGGACCTGCAAAGGAAGATGATCCATAACCAGAGAACTGAAGGACATCTCTCTACTATCTTGCTTTAGGAAATGATAATTTGGGAAACTGAATGAAGAATCTTCTGTCTAAACCAGCTATTAAAATTTTGTGATACCAGACTTTAGCTTCAAACAAAATAAATACAATAATTTAATATACTGAAAAGAAATACAACTCATTAAAATTTGTAAATATGGCTATGTTGTAAACCATATCAAAACAAAGAGAATGCTGCACTGCTTGTCAATAAATCCCTTGCTGCACAGGCAGTGCATGTGATGGACTCACCTCCTGCTGTTTCTAGTTCCCTATGAGCACCCTCAGTGTGGTGCTTTGGAAGGTACCTCTGGGAGCCATAACAATAACTGTACTGTAGAAAACAAATGTGGCAGCATTTACAACCCCTTGAAGAGATGCTTTTTTACTCTTCCTGGTACAAATGTAAAAAAACAGTTGACAGAGCGTCTTGGTATTTCACATAATAAAAGGGAGATTTCTGGGTTTTGGATAGAAGAGGAAAGAAATTAGAAAGGAAGAAAAACTACACTGCTTCCAATTTTACTTCTCACATTAAGGTCACACTGCAGTCTGTGTGCAAGAGTTTAGGTGGTTCATTTTCTCCCAGAGGCAGTGGTATCTTGTCACTCACCTTCCATCCAACATGGGTTTGTCTCAGTCTTCTCACACTTGACTAAAAAGGAATTGATACCTCCTCTGCATACTCACTACACGTTTTTTTTAAAAAAGCAAGACTAGGGGAAGTACAGTAACTGTGCTTACCATTAGAATAAACCACCAGAATGTATTTCAAGAAAGAACACTTCCAGCTTTTCACAACAGACAGAGCATTTCTGACAACTGGATAAATGCCTCCTTGAATTACATGACTTCTGTAACACCTGCATGGAGAGGCTGAATGAAAAGAGAAGTTATTTACCTTCTTGCATGCTGGTAAGAATAGTTTTTAGTGCAATATCTTTTACTCTTGCTAATGGTCCATTTCCATATGATTGTTTTATTACACAAATGACAACATAAAATGACAAAGTATTGTATATAAGAACAAGAAAAACCGTGTGGTTTCTCAAACCAAAACTTTTTTATGTGGAAAGAATGACTGAATAGATTACTCTTATGGGACAGTTTCAAAGGAACAGAATCCCCAGTGAAGAATTTTGTTTTCCTTTTAAAGGCATTAAATTAAATACAAACCAATTTAGGACAGAGAAAACACTTTAAAAGTCAGTTCAAAGCACACTGCTAGATAAATAAAAATTAAAAATTCATCTGGCCTATAAATCATTCCAGGTTTGGGATTTTAAGATAAGGTCTTATTAAAATATGTCTGAAAATATCTCAAGTACTCCTATAGACTACACAAGGCAATCTAGGCCTTAAATGAAAGACAAGAAGAAGCCTTGTGTAGTGTAATGGTGCCCTCACTCCTTAGCCTATATTATCATTCATTTCTTCTTCTAAATGTATATAATTACATGTCAAAATGTTTCTTAGAAGAAGCTTATGATAATTGCTATGATGCTGCTGAATAATGCCTTGAGAAGCAAAACAAGAGATCAGAATAAAATATCCCACCTTAAAGCATGTCAAAGGCTATTCACATGGAAGACTGAAAAATAATCAGATTTTGCATTCCATCCTTTCAACAATGCAACCACACTTTCAAATATGCTTTGTTGTTTTCTTTTAATTCATGAAAATTAATCTTATAGATGTAGATGCCAGATTTGCATTAATTAAAACTCCACTGTAGAAGCCAGGCTTAATTGCAATCAAATTTGCTTAATTATGCATGGCGAGAGATTCCCAATTGAGAAAGGTTTTAGTAAGGATTTTTGTTTTTTATACTGACAAAATAAATTGAAATTGTCATTTTTTGTGTTTTATGTAACACTTGTAAATAATTTGTGGAGCACCTAAAGTCTTCTATGTAAAGCAATGTTATTGCTTAAGTAATTATAACAATCTGCATTTTTCATTGTTAATTGTGGGTGTCAGCCTCATTAATTTTAATTTACAGCCTGTAATGAAATTAAGAAAATTTTGTGCTGATCTGCTGAAACTTGTCTTACAGAAAGTTACTTAATAAAACTGAAGTTCAGAAAAGCAAGGTATTTATTTGTCCATTGTCAAGGCAAGTAACAAATGTTCATTTTTCTCACAAGTTTTGCTTCTAATTTTAAATCAATATCTAGTAAAGCAATTTGTGTCAGAAAGTTTGAGAAAGTTCAATCTTCAAGTTTTTCACTTCAAAGAGTAATTACATAGAATGTAGACATAATGTGTAGCTTTATTGCCAGCAGATAATATGTCATTGCACTCAAAAAATTTGTTTTAACTCTGTTCTATTGTTCATACACTTATATGCTGTCTGTAAGTTGCTTGATTAGTCAGATGACTTAACTCACTGTTCTGAACATTTAAAAAGGCAAGTATTAATAACTTTGGAAATCACAGAGTAGCTCATCACAACCTTCATCTGAAATGCACAAACACGACTGTGCAAACAGAAGTAAGCAGCTGAATATACTTCCATAGAGACACAAGAAAAAAACAAACAAAACAAAACTCAAGGAAACAAACAGACAAAAAGAGAGTGAGTTTTATGAGTTTTAAGTATAATGTCCTATAAGCTGCTGCTGTCTGATCCAGAGAAGAATGTGCTGTGCTGCAACTCTGGTCTTTCCAATGCATGTAGACATGAGTATGACATCTGCTGTGGCCATACTTTGGCAAGACCCTTACACACAAAATCTGCTCTAAGCATGAGATGTGTTACCAAAGCGTGTGGGACTGAAAATCATGTTCAAGCTTGCACTTTTTCTTGCATTAAGATGTATTGTATTTAAAAAAAAAACCCCAACCAACCAACCAAACAAAAAAATTTGCCTTTGAATTGGTTTATTACTGCACTTGATGGTAGGAGTTTTCCTTAGCTCAGTTAGATCTTCATCCCTGTGTTTAACAGAGAGTTCTCAAAAACTAGAAATTTAAACTGTTCAGGAGAAGGTTAGAAACTTTATCATTGTTCATGGAGGGCTCTCAAAGCTGGTCAGATATTGTTGCTACTCGTTTGAAGAGAAAACTCAAGATATACTCAAGAAAACTTCAAGATATAAAAAAAAAATAATTCTAGGTCTGCATATCCATATTCCTGTGATCAAGAATTACTATACAAAGCAAGCTCCACTTTCCTATTTAAACAAATACTCTTCTATAATAAAACATCTTCTCCATTTGAACAAGTTAGAACAGATTTTTTTTTTTTTCCGTAGAATCATAGAATGAGTCAGGGTTGGAAGGGACCACAAGGATCATCTAGTTCCAATCCCCCGCTATGGGGCAGGGACACTTCACACTAGATCAGGCTGGCCAGAGCCTTTTTGTGACAAATAACACAGGTTAGCCATTGAATACAAGAACATAGCATAGTATTAATAACATTTTCTTTTTCTGAAAAATCTGACATACTTTCCATTTCACTCAAGCGATTTTGAATATTTGAATTGTTAAAGCCTTTTAAAACTAACATTCTGAAAATGTGAAAATACCTTATATAATGAAAGACTCACAAAATACAATGTGCTTATGTAGTATAAAATTCAGGATAATGTAAAAATACTGTAAAATACTTGAACATAAAGAAAATTTCAGTGTAATTAAAGTTTCTGGTTGACTGAATGCATCCTTTAAAAAAATCTAGCAAAACCCTGATGTCAGGTCTACAATTCTGCACTCTATAAAACTGTATGCTTTCTTTCTGTGTTAATTTGCCTTTTTTGATTTTGAATGATAAACTCTAAATATATTGCAGGTTTGTTTTTTATAAAGTTCAAATACAATACAAAAAATTGTTTCCTTCTCTGTCATCCTGTACCTAAAATCATGTGGTCTCACTGACTTTCTTACAAAATGCACTCACCTATCTATGGCCTCTTCATAAAGAGTTTCTTTTAAATATATTCAGAGTTCTGCTTTTCAAATTTCATCCCTTCAAACTCCATCCTTGCCTCCATCCTCTATTCTGCTGAGTTTGCATCATTGCCCCAGCCATGCAAGAAAACAGAAAGATATGGATTAATTAGGCTATAACTTTATTAATTTAATTTATCTGGGGACTATCCAGCAGCAGTTTCTACAATACAGGTCATAAAATTTTCATTAATTATTTTCACTTGTAGGAGGCCTGACATTACCTTTCATTTTCTCTAGCAGCAGATCCTCAGCCCTTGCTGGGTGATCCACCATCATCTTTAAGTGATGCTTAGGAAGGGCAGGTTCTCTTCTTGTCACACTAGACTTTGAGAGTCCTGCTTCCATTATCCATCTCCTTTTGAGAAGGCATTTGGGTTTTTTCATTTCTTAGCAGTGATTTAATGAGGAAGTAGATCCTCTATGGTAGTTGAAGCATCTGAGATGGATTTTACTTTCTTGGAGAGGCAAATGACAGCCAGACCAAATTATAAATTGTATATAATAGTGCAAATATATTTCCTCCACAGATTAACAAGACTGGTTAGTTGACCTGAACTCTACTGACCTTCCAAGCTATCCACAGAGCTTTCATCCACCTGGATGACTGACTAACACAGTCTAGGAAAGGACAGTGATGATTAAATGAGTTAAAAATCTTTTTTCCTAGGCAGTGTACTAAAACAAACAAGCATCTAAATTTTGCATTGTAGATCTCACCTCACAACCTCTGCTTTCTCATCTGGATATGCTCAGAGTCTTTCCTTTTTTCGCTTTTACTGGAGAATACCTGTTTTGGATTTGCTTGTCTTGCTGTTTAATTGGTGTTGATAGGCATTTATTTTTATGACTCTACACACACTTGCAGACTGATTTTAATGAAAAAAAAAATTATATGATGTGATAAAATTTAATGCAAAAAATGTAAAGGAAGGAATGGAAAAGGTGTGGGCAGAGGCTGTTATTTTTCTAGTATACAAAGATATTTCTCAAATACATAACATATGAAATAAATATACAAATGTTTAATCCAAATAATATTATAATGCATGTAACATCATGCATAATGGTATTATACAAAGTATGTAAAATAAAACCATGGTTTTTTTGTATACCTGCCTTTAAGAATTTGCACTCTGAACATGTGGAATCTAGCAGGAGAGAGAAGAAATAATAAACTCATGACTGAGAAAATGTGGTAAGAACCTCTGAACCTATTTTCTGCTCTCTGCCTTCACTTTTCCTGTATAGGTTGCTATTCTAACTGAACATGAAAATGGAAAGCATGACCTCATAAAATAGATGAGTCTCAGAACATACTGCATGATCTAGCGTATGCTTGATCTGCCACAACTGTACAAGTGTGAGATAAAAACACTGAATTATTGAGCAATTTTAATATGTCAGAGAGAAAATATTTTAAAATTCAGAGCCTATATTTACTTTGATAAGGTCTGAGGTGTTTTGTGATTTTTTTTTTTAGGTTTTTTTATATGGGTCTCTAGTGAAACCTTTCAATGCGCTTTTCAATAACAGCTAAAAATGTGTAGCAGAAACTTCCTAGGATTTGTCAGAGATCATAGATGATGTCCAAAGCAGATTCCCAGTCTTGTGTTTGATCTAAATGTTGGTGGATATAATGGATGATGGTCTCTTTAGTGTGCAATAAAATTAAGAATGTAATTAATTTAATGTGTTATAAAAATGTACAGAATTAAAACCTTGCAGTAATAATCTAGGCTTCTAATATCCAACACCTAAGCAGATTTTCCTTCTTAAATGGATAGCAACTGGTACTTAGGTACCTCAGTGGTCTACTGAATTTTGACATTGCTTCTGAGAGATGTATACAGAGCAGTACCGATAGAAAGAAAAGCACCCTTAGGAAGACAGTTCCAATCTACATGCAGCATGCAAGATATTTTTGCAGTGCTACTTATGGCTTTTTATGTTGTCTTCTGGTAATAAATATTACTTTGGAAAGCAAGAAAACAGTGAAGCACAAAATAAGCTGTGTTCTTTAAAAGGCTGGAAATTGTTACATGTTTCTAAGGATATCTGCAGATCTAAATCTTCTGATCATGAATGTCTCCTGCTACTCCCCAGTGTTCTAGTGAGCTGCCAAAATGTAGAGAGGATGAGGCTTTTCCTAGAGGAAGGATATAGTAAAAGCAATAAAGACAAAGCAAGTTTTGTCATTTGTAAGTGGTGGGCCATTTAAAATATCATTGAATATGATTTTAAATTTTAAAGTTAGAGTGGCTACAGGGTGGGGAGAAACCAGGATGGCTGCTAGCAGCTGCTGGGTTCATTGGGCTGGATTCTGCCACAGGTACCACCTTAGCCTTCCATTTTTGCCTTCTTCCCAGTGGCAGCAGCTTTTCTTCATGCTTTTTCTCCTTTGTGGCTTTCAACATTGTCACTGTCCTTTCTTCATTCTCCTCCATCCTTCTGTTTCCCTGAGCTAGACCAGGACAGATTCAGCCCCTCACTCTTGACACAGTCAAACTCCAATTTGGCTGCATGGCTAACGCAAATCGCATCACCTCTGTACAGAGGGGCAGTATTTAATCTCTTAGAAAAAGATAATCTTTAATCTTTTCAAGTACACATGCATGCTTACCTAATGATTTTAATATTCTGATGAGGCACACATGCCAGTAGTATGCAGAACAAATTGGAAAGAGGTATTTTTGAAACCATGACTATGAAGTTCTCCTTAGATTTTGACAGGTATATAGCAGAGTATAAATCTGTCCTGGACATGTAAATAAAGGTGTCAAAAACTGCATTGAAACGTAGTTTACTGTTCTGTCTGTTCTTAAGGAAGATTAACATTAACGACTTTGAAAAGTGAAAAAATAACAGGGAGAAAAATAAAATAATTTTTTTTAAAAGGAGGTAAATAAAATGAAAGAAAAAGAACAAAAATGGAAAAAAGTAAAGCTAAAAAGAAGTAAAAAATAATCTTGTTTGGAAAGGAAGGATTTTGGCATTCTTACTTAATTATCAGTGGATACACAGGATGGAGTAAAGAGGTCTATTTCAAAACTGTGACTTAATGACAAGTTGATGTGTAATACTTTGCCTGAAGACCCAGACAACATCGTTAAGAGAGAGACAAGTAAATTGTAGGTAAGAAATAAAAATAAATGTTTTCACACCTCTGACATAACTGTAAAAGTTAAAAGGTTACTGATAAATTAGAGACAAATGACTATTGTTCTGGCAAAACAAAGAATCCTAATTCATTTTTGGATAACAATATTGCCAGCTCTTGCAATTTTATTATTAGCCTCATGATATTTGATGCTTTTCTTAGAGAGCTAGCTCCCAGATTTATACTAATTAGGAGCCTATTAACTTTCAT
Source organism: Indicator indicator (assembly GCF_027791375.1). NCBI lineage: Eukaryota > Metazoa > Chordata > Aves > Piciformes > Indicatoridae > Indicator > Indicator indicator. The sequence continues at coordinate 44,422,218 of NC_072010.1, forward strand.
TAAAAATAACGTGTCTCCAGTCTTGATACCCAAGGAGAAAACAGTCAGGGCATTTCCTGAAAGTGTGAAAGAAGTCAAACAAGGAGAACCCTAAACAGGATATTAAAAAATCCAAGCTCAAACCTATGAATTCTGTAAGTCTTACTCATGATTTCTGACTGTTTGGCAAAACTCTATTAACTATAATCAAGTTAGAGGTTTATTAGGTAACAAAACCAGTAGAGCTGATAAGAAGCTCCTGCACTGAAACGTGTTGAAAAACAGCCAAAAAAGGGTGAAATTCAAAAGGATTTTAGTTTGCAATGGAACTTTTGTTGTTGTTCTTTTAACAAACAGTTTGCATAGTATTCCACCAAAAAAAAAAAAAAAAAAAAAAGAAGAAGAAATCTACTTCTAGAAACTAGGTTTTAGAACTTGTGGCACTAGCAAACAAACCCAACCTACTAACTTAGTTTTTACCTTTTAGGGATCAATGAATATTGTTGAATTCCTGTCCATCATAATTTCATCTTCTCAGACTTCAGGGATTTGATGTTACTCAGGTCTCACAAGAGCTCTTGTTAATTGTTTTCTGTTTGTTCCACAGTTTTCCTAAAACTGAAGTTTAGGAATCACATTCAGTAGCCGAAACACAATAATTTACCTCAGTCTCAAACATTTTCTGGTATGAGACAATCACTGAAATAATGTGTTGTATGAACCATCTCTGCCTTCTGCAACAGACATCCCAGCTAGGGGATGGACATATGAATGTTTTTTTCAAATGCTTTGCAAGCTATGATGTTCCTTCCACATTCCATTGACAAGGAATGCAAGTCCTGGAAAAGGACTATATTAAGGCCATTGGAAAATTAGATAAAGAATGTGAAGCTCTACCATTTTCAAGAAATAACAACAATGACCAGGTGCCTTTTTATCTAGAAATAAACCCAAGGAGATTTATTCCTACTGGTTATATGGGCATCTTCTCTGTGGTTCTCCTGTAATTTTTTGGAAAAAACAAAACAAAACAAAACAAAACAAAACAAAAACCAAAAAAACCCCAAAACATTTCTGTCTCTGTTGAAATCTGTACTGACCATATACTCCTGTACTAAAAACTGGCTGTCCAAATCTTATTTACTAGAGCAATACTCCACAGCTTGGATTCACTGGGCACATCCACTTTTGCTGTAGTGACACCATTGGTGTTTCTCAACATTTGACGTGTTGTGTGTGATAGGCACGGCATAAGTATTCCAGGTCTACTTGTCTCCCAGTGTCTCAAAACCCTATCAGATCTGAAAATGGACAATCTGATAATTCCAGGACTAGAAATTCCAGCCTGACCAGAAATCTTATCATCATCAAAGTTGGGCAACCTAGTCAAAACTCCAGTCCCATGGTCTGTTGCAGTACTACTATAAACAAATTGCTGAGAAAAAAAACCAACAAAACAAATTCCAAATCTCAGCAATATATTCTGTAGAAAGCAATCTGTATTTTCTAGCTGGGTTTGTTATACTCTGCTCCATTTTCATAGTGCCTGGAGAAGCTCTCCCAACTGATGGACTAGCTTTGGCTTCATGCCCCAGGTAGTTCCTGCATCCTGCTCTGGCCTCACACTGTAGGTATGATTTTAGATTTAGCTGTCCTGGAACTTTTCCCCAGTTATCGATTCTCTGCAGAGCCTTGTATAGACATCCTTGATTCTATGGTAGAATGAGAATACCTACAGCTGCCTGGAAGGACACTGAAGTCCTTCTCATCTTCCAAGGATATCAGGGTTTTTTTGTGCTTCTGCTGGCCAGGCACTGTCTTTAGTTGTGCACAACTGTCCCAAACTCACTCCCTGATCCCTGCATTCAGGAATAAGGGGAGAGGAACACTCTTAATTCCCATGTCCCTCCTCTGGAGAGATACAACACCTTTTTTGAATCATTGCATCCTTACCCATCAGTTTTGCATTTGACTTATCTGCAAAACACTGGACATTACTGTGCAGTCCTAATTGCTGCTCTGGACCTAGAGTCGAAGTCTTCACTAAAGTGAATAAATCATCAAAAGTTTCTTTCTCCCTTGGATCAGTGCTTTCTTACCCAAGGCCCCCCAACAGGAAAGGTCTACATGACCTCTCTAGAGAAAAAAAATAATTTCACTTTGTCTCTCATAAGAGGCACAGCTTAGAACATAATGGCAACTTTGGAAGGGATCAAGTGCTAAAGTTGTGCCAGGCAGAGGTTTCCTGATTCCTATGGCCTCATTTTTAGAAAGTTTTCATCTATTAGAAAGAGGAAATGTGTAGAGAAACTGGGTTTTTTGGCATTTATTACTAATGACATGAGGATAATAAGTGCATGAATTGGCTAAACAATCTAAGAAGTTGTTTCAGCACTACTGAAGAAATAAGAACATAAAGCCTCTCTTCCAATCTATTTTATGAAAAAATATATTGAATGTTTTGAAGAGAATCTTCTTCACAGTAAATTTAGGAGCCATTCTTTAAATTAGTTGACTGATGGAGTAGCTTAATAACAAATTGCACTATACCCTTACCAATCACAGCACTCCCTGAGAACTAGGAATTTGTTAGCATGATTTTTTTTTTAAAGGATTTAGGGGATGTCTTGAGAATTATGGTTTGTTACAATGACTGAAAATCAAACAGACAAAAAAGAAGTGCAACATTTCGGGAATCATCATATATTTAGCAGGGGAAAAACCCACAAGCTCTCTGCAGCAGAAAATTGTGCCTCTCTAATGTGTTAGAAGATTCTGAAAATATTAATAAGAGAGTAGAAGAACATGACCCAGTGGACATAATTTACTTGGATTTCAAAAAGCTTTAGAAAAGGTCCCTCATAAAAGAATATTAAACATAATAAATAACAATGAAGTAAGGGGCAAAGGCTTGTCATGGATTAAAAAGTGATTAAATGATAGGAAATAAATAGTTATAACCTCAAAGAAGAGATATATGTAGTGTCTCAGGGGTCAGTACTACGATCAAGTTGTTTAATGTATTTTCTTAATAATTTGGAGTAAGTGGACTGCAAAGTGCCAGAGACTGCTGATGCCACTGTACTATTGAATGAGTAACCACTTGCATAAACTCCTGCTCGTTATGGTAGTCTAAAACCCAACCTGTATTACTCTGAAAACCACCACCACCAAGAATCTCAGTGAATACACGTAAACAGCATTTGCAACACACAGGGAGGGAGGGAGGAGCTACAATTTTTTTCTATGTCAACAGTTCAGCTCTGTCTTGAGGTTCATGTAGTGAATGGTTACATTCTGTTAAACTGAAGGTAGGAACTAGGACAGAGAAAAGTGCCCACTTGGCCTCCATCATTGTATGTTTGTAAGATGTGACTTCAGTACGCTATCTTCAGTAAAATAAAATCTTTTCCTGGTTGAGGAAAGATGAAATCATACCTGTAGGTCTCATTTATCACATGTTAATCCTAACGACAGAAATTGTGTACTCTTCCTTTCTCAAACTGTGGATAGCTTTGAATGATTATTAGCCATAGCATCATGAGCAACCTCAGGCAATAGCTTTCCCTTGCAAAATACAAATCAAACGCAAGCACTTACATCAGAATTAAACATTCTGGTTCAGGTTTTCACTGTTCAGAACCTTCTGCTCGTCCTCTTCAGTATGGATAAAGCAAGCCAAATCTTAGCTTCTAGTTCTAGTTTCACAACCCCAGAGAACTGTATTGTTCAACCCATTTGAGAGTTGACTGCAAAAGAAGATTGTTGTACTGGGATCTTCAAAAAGGCAGTCCTGCTTTCAGCCTCAGGAACAAATTATACTGTTCATTGATAGTTTTATCTTTCTGTTATAAAACAAAACAAAACAAAACAAAACATAGAATAACCCAGGAATTCTCTGTGTTAAGGACTACATTACCTTCCTCTAACAGTGGGATTTTTCTCTAGTTATAATACTTCTTCCTCAAGTATAAAGAATCAGACCTTTTCAATCTACCTCTATCTTATGTGCCTCATGTCCCAGGACGAATTTGTCTCATAGAGGACACCATCTCTGAAAAAAGAAAGGTCAGAATTCATTGCTAGTAAATGTGAAATGCGTTAGAGTCGTTTTGGAACATTTTATTCAAGGTTGGTTAAACAGTTTGTGTCACAGAAGAGGAAAAGTTATTTTTCACAGTCTCTCACTGAAAGAGGAAATAGTAACAATCATCCAGAGAAAAACCTCTTGTCAAATGCAGTCCCAGCCTTTCAGAATGTAGCTTAATTGACTCCCAATCACAGATACAAAGTTTGATTCACAAATTTACCTCTTATTACTACCATTGCAGGAACAAATGTCCTGATATCAAGGGGCCGAAGGAACAAGAGGGGATAACGTAGGTGAACTAAAGAAGCTCCTGCTATTGAAATTGAGTGTTAATCAACAGACTATTTCTAGAGGCCAGTGCAAGCATTTGGACTAAAGCAGTTTTTGCCTTCTGCAATCCAAAATAAGCTTCATCATTTAGGACACTAAATGATTACTACCAAAGCTGCAAAGTGTTTTTATTAATAATGTTTAAACTGCAGAATTGTCTCAGTGTTTTGGGGCATATTCTGGAGTATTTGGCAGTGTCTTCATCTGTAAGCAGACCACTAACTTTGAAAGGCCAGACATTTAATCCATTATATAGTTCTCTATTATTCCAAATCTCATGGGAGAAATTCAGTCCATGCACAGACTGACACAACTTGCAGCAACTTAGACAGTAGTTTTGCCCACTCAGCAAGGGATCTGACTTTGGCTCATGCGTTTTACATGTCTAATAAAATGTATGGTTTTGAATGCCTTAAGTTTAATCAAGCAATTGATTTCTCAATTTGAAAAAAAAACTTTAAAAAATTAAGGGCTCAATGTCAGTCTTTATTTTTATTTTTAATAAGACATTATTCTAGTTGATTCTAGTACATTGTCAGCTGCTCAAGAATTACAGTATGTTGCAGTATAACCACAAACAAATGTTATAATTACAAATACCAAGGGAAATTTAGGCTATAAGACAAAATTAAAAAAAAAAAATTGACTGTGGAAAATTAAATTAATAAAACATTAAAGCACTAAAACATAAACCTACTGCCTGTTATAACTAAATTGTTTGCATAGCTAAAATGAAAAAATTTGTGTGTTTGCATTTAAGAATGTTACACGGCAATCAGAGCTGGTAAAGGAGAGAAACTGCAGTTAAAGTTACAGTCTCCTATCCTTTTCTCCTACATATTTGCACATTGAAATGAATTTAATCCTGAACATTTTTATTTAAAGCAATGAAATTAGGGATTTATCTACCTTACCTGGTGTTTCTAAGAGACAACACAATGATAAGACACCAATATAGAGATGATATTCCATGTCAGGGCATATGCTGGGAACTTTTTTTATGTAGAAGTCGATCGGAGCAAAATTAGGACAATGCTAATAGCCTGTGAAAAATCTTTCCCAGGATGACTTTCTCAACGTGAAATAGTAAGTTTGTAGCAGAAGTAGGACTGAAATTGTGCTCAGATCATCTATATCCAAGTGCCTTAATCACATGACTTACCGGAGCTCTCCTAAATGAATTCATACAGGTTCCCATCAGTTCTTCACCTGCAGACCCAGGAATTCTGGTCAAAAGCAATCTGCAGTAGATGCAGTTATGGGTCATCTCCCACTTAGATGTCTTCTGCCAAATGTCTGTATGAAGTGACCCCCATCATTCCTAAAGGAGGGAAACAAATTCAAGTGGAATCCATCAAATCACAGAAAGCAAATTCCTCAAAAGCACACTGGCTCATCTAGCACTACATTTATTTTACTTTTTTTCATGTTAGTGTCTTGTAAGTCAGATGCACAATTCATTTACATGACTATTTTCTTCCTTTTGAAAATGGAGTACAAAAATATAGAACTGCTAACTTCAATGCAAAATTATCTTTCTTAGAAGAAAAAGACTCACAAAAAGACAAAGCTTCAAGGACATTTTTTGTGGAAGTTTGTGAGCCACCTAGACCAGCTGTGACATCTGTACTAATTGAAAAAGCAAACGAAGCCACAAAGGACTGTTCTTTGACCATTTAATCAATTTTCCACTCAATGCATTGTTCATTCTTAGAGACTTTAATGCTAGAATTGATTTTAACAGCCATTACCGAAATACATAAGTCAAAGGTCTCTCAACCTTTTTTAAGTCTGACCAATGGGAAAAAAAGATTATGGATATGTGAATAAATCAGTGACTATGATTCAACTGCCTTGCTAAAACCACTGTGAGAATCACAGGCTACCCATGTACTGTTGGTCACATGGGCTAACTAGAACACAATGTGAGAAACAGCAAGATGGTGATCTCTGATAAGGTCTAATCTGTACTCTAAAATTATCCCTTAAGCTTTCAGGAACTCTTAGCTCTTAAAACTCACTTCAGTACAGAAAAAGGTCAGTTGTCAAATGTTTAGAAATACGTTTGGAAGTTGTGTATTTGACTCAGGCAAGCAGAAGAGTCTGGAAAGATGATTATTAAGATCACCTGTTAAGATGTTGTTAGGTATGATTAGTGGATATATACTCTGCAAAATAAAGGGAAAGCAAATATAGAAATCTATGTTTTACCTCGTAGTTCACATTCATCTGTAGAGAAGGAAAAGTCAGAAAAATTAAAGCTTAAGTAATTTTTGTATAAATTTTAGCAACTTCCTCTAAGTAGAAAAGTGTACCTAACCTGCCATTTGCATCCTACTGTCTGCAGCTAATACAGATGTGAGAAAAGGAGGTAAGTTTCAGTGAAATCAGAGCACACTAACATGGCTAAAAGTTAAGAAAACAAACCTGATCTTATTGTCCTACCCCTGGATATTTGGAAATTTTTGTGTTCAATGACAAACACCTGTAATCTGTACAACTCCTATCTCACGTAATAAAAGCTCCTGCAGAGATGAAAGAGTGCATAAGAAAATTGTTTCCGTGGTACAAATATATAGTAAAAGGCAGCAATGGCTACATGTTGGCAGTGACTTCTTTAATATTACTATAACATCAGCAATTCCCTTATGTACTGCCGTCTTATTCTGTGTTCTGGGACAATAATAGTTTGACCCTAATGAAACAGATTTACAGTATGACCTTTGCATATGTGCATGATATATTGTGATGACAGCCACTCCACTGTGAAATATGTTGCTATGATCTTTCATTTGTTTCCCTTTGGAAGATCAGCCTTACATGATTAGATTGACAAGCATCAGTGTATCAGAAATTGTGCCAAAACAGCAGCTACTGGCATGCTGTATTGTAGGAACTTTAAGGTTATTGACACAGTTCTAGAAAAACAAGCTTAACGCCAGGCTGAAACACAAAAAAAATCAAATAACACAATTGACAGATTATTTGATGTGGTTCCTGATTAAAACTTTCCTGTTTTACTGAGATACACTGACTTACAAAAGACCCTTGACACTCCACTGTAAAGTGTACAAATGCTTTGAGATTTTTCATTATTATTGTGCATGCCTGAAATTAGTTTAGGCTGTCAGGTGTTTGTTGTGGAGTCCTCAGCATCATTATGGTATAAAAGAGCATCCATCAGACACATTAAACACCATGTCTGTTCCTTAAGGAGATTACCTGTATCTGTGATCAGTTGCACTATTGACACACACATGATATCCAGTTTAGCAGTCTGCATTTATCTGGAGATTTGCATGCATCATAAAGCAGAGCTTTAATTTTGTTTTTCTTTTCAATTGGCAAACAAGGGAGGTGGGAGAAGGCTGCTACATTTTGCTATCCATATTCTATGACACTTTTGAGTCTTAATAATTTATCTGAAAGTTCATGTTTGGTTTTAATCTTCTTATTTTCATTTATAAAGGTCAAAGTCTGTTTTGGGCCTCACTGGTTTAGCTGCTGTGTAGAAGTAGGTTAAATATTAGTCATTCCTTTAAAAAGCTTTAGGTCAACAAAACATAACTAGTGGGTGAGACAAGCAAGCTAAGGTAGGTTGAGAAAGATGAGTCGAGAGATAGAATGTGAACACATAACTTCTCACGTACCTTAATGCTTACAAAATTTACCTTTCAGCTCCATCCCAATAACAGCTTAAGTTAAACTTTCTGTATTCCTTATGAACTTTGGGTTCATGCCAGGCCTTTACATGGTCTTAGAGTACTTGATAATGTAAACATCTATATCAATTTTGAACACTGAATATTAATTTTGAATTATAAGACAGCATAATACAAATGAACTCTGTCTTATTTTGCAAATAACATAGTTTGGTGTATCCTTACAACATCTCATGTAAAGTAATCTATAAATAAAGCACAGTGCTGTTTTCATGCTTGAACTTCTTGGTGACATGTATTGCAGTAAACTGAAAAAAAAAAGGCAGGGTGCAGGCCAGAGCAGAGACACAAGATGATGTATATTGTTAACTTGTTAGCTAAGTGCACATCAGGGCTTCAGACTGAGGCAAACAGCAGTTTTTCATGATGTGCCTGTGCATAGCTTTGAGATTATTACCGGCCATGGAGTATTTCAGCAGGTTCTTTGGAGGTGACCAGTCTGTTCCAAAACATAAAAGAGCTTTCATCTATAGATATGAGTTCTGCCATGCGAGTTTTTTACTTAATATAAATACAGCTGTAATGCTGTGCAGTATCGTTCATCCTATCTCAAAGACAATTTTGTAGAAATCAGAAAGTAGTGAAGAAAGAAATGGAAAATCCCTGAATGAATATTAGAAATATTTGTACTAATTAGCTTAAAATGGAGGCCTAAGTAATTTCTCAAAGGAAAACAAATCTTGAGAAGATATTGAGAAGAATTTGACCTTTCAGGCTGGATTCTTACAATTATGCTGACAGACCTCTGAACCAGTGTTTCATTTTCTCAAGTATCTTGTTAACCTGTGAAATATTCAACTACTCTAGATAACTAAAGGTACAACAAATTATGGGGTTGGGATACATTTCTGGGAGCCAGGTTATCATTAAACAGAGCTGTCTAATTTTCTATTTTGGTGTCATTTAAATTCTTTCAAATACCAATTATCTGATTGGATTTGGTTAATTTGGTATGCATCTGCTGTATTTTAGACATTATTGTCTAAAAGCATTATTGTAATGCTTTCTTTGCTTGTTTTCCCAGGAACAGTAGCATTTTCTTGGGACAAAAAGGATTTAAGCATTTTCTCCTGTGCTATTGTTACAACTATGATCTTGTTAAAGAATAGGCAAATTAATTAGATCTGAAAAGCTGCCATCCAGCCGAAAAGTGAAGAATTATCTGTAAATAAAGCTGCAGATAAGTCTGTTGAAAAGAATATTTCACTCTTGCTGGTTGCTGAAATACCTCAGTAGAAAACGACTTCTCACACCTGAGGAAGTATGTTGTCTGCTAGCACTGATGCAGAGCAGTGTCAGCACACTAGACAAAACAAAACAAAACAAAACCACAAAAAAATCCAACTAAAGAAAACCAACCCTGCATTCCACTGTTCACTTTGTAAGCTAAAAATGAAGATTTATTAGGAAGAGGTGGAACTATCAGTAGTACACTGTTATGTTTTCTGATAAAAAAAAGAAAAAGAAAAAGAAAAAGAAAAAGAAAAAGAAAAAGAAAAAGAAAAAGAAAAAGAAAAAGAAAATGAAAAAGAAAAAGAAAAAGAAAAAGAAAAAGAAAAAGAAAAAGAAAAAGAAAGAAAAAGAAAAAGAAAAAAGAAAAAGAAAAAGAAGAAAAAAGAAAAAGAAAAAGAAAAAGAAAAGAAAAAGAAAAAGAAAAAGAAGAAAAGAAAAGAAAAAGAAAAAGAAAAGAAAAGAAAAAAAGAAAAAGAAAAAGAAAAAAGAAAAAAAGAAAAAGAAAAGAAAAGAAAAAGAAAAGAAAAAGAAAAAGAAAAAAGAAAAAGAAAAAGAAGAAAAAGAGAAAAAGAAAAGAAAAAGAAAAAGAAAAAGAAAAAGAAAAAGAAAAAGAAAAAGAAAAAGAAAAAGAAAAAGAAAAGGAAAAGCTTAACGACATTTAAAAGAAGAAACCAAAACCATCATTGTTGTATAAAACCAACCACTTCTTCCCGCCCAAATGCAGTTCTTCAGATTCAGTGCAGCTCTCAATCTAGTTCCAGTATTCAGATACTACAGGAGTGGACATAGAAAACAAGAAGTTCTTGGGTTTAGTTCCTATTTGCTTCACAGATTTTGAATTTTATAACTGTACCTAATACTGAAAGTGTTTACTGCATCCTGAAACTCTTTCAGTATTACATACAGTTATAAAATAATAAATAATAAAGCATAAGGTGGTGCAGTATCATTCAAGTTTAGAATTAATCTAATAGTTGTTAAAGCTCCATTTCTGTTGGAGGTATTGCACATGCCATTTAGACAACTTTCACGCTTAAATATGTTGACTGAGGGCTGTGGAGTGACTCATTTGTAAGGTACTTAGACATGCCATCTGACGAGAACTTAGTGAAAATGCTAAGTGGCTTTTGTTTTTTTTTTTTTTTCCTTTCATTTTCATTTCTAAAAATCTTTCTTAAAAACCGAAGAGGTCTAAATGAGAGGAAGTTTAAGAAAGGAAGGTTCCCGTCTTTTTTAACAGTGCATGTGAAGGACAGCACTGAGGCTGGGATAATGGAAAGATAAAGAAAACAACACAAAAGAAAATGGCAGGGGGACTTGGGTTAACCAAGTCAGAAGAAACAAAGAGGAAATGATCGTGATAAGGCACAGATATGCAGAGTTTTGAAAGGACAAGTTAAATACTGTGCAACAAATCCAAAACTTCTACATTAGAGCAAACAATCAGAACAGATTTGGTAATGTGCATTTTATCTTAATGTCAGAGATAATTTTTTTCCATCCTTAGAGCTTGTCTCAATCTTTTTTAATGAGCCTTGCTAATTTATCAAAAAAAGGGCTATTTGGATAATAAACATGAATATTAAAACAAAAAAGAAGTATGGTTTATGGAAGTTCATTGCTCAAATGTCTAAGCCTTCTATTATGAAGCAAAAGTATTCATCTGCTCTTTCAATTGCTTGGTTAAAATGCTAAATTATGCCTGGTGCTTTGTAGCAGATCAGTTAACATTACTTTTAGTTTTATTCAGACAGCATGTTCTAGTTCTTCTTTGTATATGAGACTCTGGCAGCTTGACCTTCCTGTTTATTCCTTTATAAGACCATTATCATCAAAGTTCTGTGGCAGACAATTCACAATTTTCAAATGTTAATGTTAAAAGACCTAGATTTCTGACTGATGTCAAGCTTTATTTACATGTTTGGAAAAGCAAGAAAGGTTCTTATCATGCTTTGAATGAATAAGCTCTAGATAAATTGTGAAATACATTTGAAATGTTTCTTATCACATTTTTGAGAAAAACAAGATCACAACAGATGCTCTGGGAAGTAGAATCTAGATAAAATTTAAATTGAGAATATATTCTCCAAAAGCCAAATGTCAGTACATTTTAATGTTTTTCTTAACTCAAAGGTATTTGAAGGAAGGGTTTAAAAAAAAAAAAGAGTTCCATTGAAAAGCTCTTCAAAACAGTTTCACTTTGTAAACAGAGTTCGGCTCCTAGCTTCACACGCAGCACTCGCAGTGCTAACCAGACTGGGCAAATAATTAGTGAAAAATAATTCAGCTGATGAATTCAGGCTTTTATGCATCCATAATGTACATGACCAGGCAATGATTATTTCAAACAAACACCAAATTATTTAATAGCTTCCATCTGTAATTTTTTCATCACAAACAGCTCTCTCTAGGTTTTCATTGCTGATATCTCTATAGTTGCGATGGGTCAGACAAACCATGTAGCAGTGTTTCTGTCACCTCAGTTTGTGAGATGGGTAGATATCTGTCCAGGGTAGGGAAAGTGAGTTTTTCATGAATCTTCTATACACATAGGTTTGGCATTGAGCTTGGCATTGATCTGTGAGAACAACGAGTTACACCCTTGTGCCAGCACCCAGCCATGACTGGTTAAGGCACCTTCGGATGTGAACAGGCAGGAGGAACTAAAGGCAACTTTTTATAAACAGTGTAGAGTTTACCCTTCCTGACATTCTGTCCAAGAAACAGTGATATCAACTTGTACTCTATTAAAATCTATGCAGTTTGTGTATGTTACTCTGTTTCCACATTTAATGCAAGTAATTTGACAGTGGAATGCCCTGTAAGAGTAAGAATCTTGCTGGCGCATCTGTGGATCAAAATGATATTGATTTATTTGTGGTTCAAATGAAAAGCTAAAGAGGTAGATGCTGACTTATAAAAATTATGTTCAGTGCAGAGCTGATAACATGACCCTTATTTACCACACCATATATTCAGCTTTAATTTTTTGTTGTTTATCCTTTTTCTCTGCAAGCTGCAGCACTTGCTGAGTATAACAGTGAAATAGTGGGTAGACAGGCAATGTTATTCAGTTTTGCTGGCTGTTCTAGGTGATGAAACTATAATTCACTGGGTGATAGATAACAGAAGGTAATTTTATGGTTACTAAGAATGAGTTTGCATTTGTTGGGATAGTTACTATATAAATTTATTGATCTATTTGGTATGTACCATGTTTTAAATTTTAGTGGCAGCACAAGGAACAGTATGAGAGTAACACAAGCAGTACTGTCATGAACTCCTAGTTTAGCAGCCACTTGTAAAGGTATACTGTAATTCAACATGAAATAGCTTCAGAATGTTCTCACAATCTTGTTATAAATCATGGTCTTTGGAAGGGAAGGTGTTATTAAGTTTGTTTTTTGATTTTCTCTTGCCCTTCCTTCATCATCTTATCTAGGGAAAGTGTTGAAAGGTAGGAAAGGCAATTCTGTACAGGAGGTCCTTTTAAGTGCTGGATTTAAGTGCTCTTTCAGGATTTAGCACTTTTCTAAGCTTAACTGACAGGTCACTTTGCCCCTTGTTATCTGGGCAGATAAACCCTGGGACCCTACAAAGACAATAAGATTAATTGTGGGGCAGGCAGTAGGATACTACAGCTTCAGATCACAAAATTCAGACAAGCCTCAACACCTGTCAAGCTATTATGACATTTACATTCAATAAATATAATGTCTCCAGAGAACCAGAACTGTTTTTGTTTAAAGATGGAGATTGGGCCCCAGGGAAGCCATTTTGTTGAGCTTGCCATTCTGTGGTAAAGAAATACCAGCTTTTGTCAAAGATTTAATTGTTGGAAGAGCCATTAAGTTTTCAGTTCAGGTTACAAATCTGAAGGAAGCCTAGACTGACAGAGGGGTGCTTGAATTTGATGATCATGGGAGCAGAAGAGAAATGGAGGTGGTAGATGTGCTAAATTTGCATTTAAAAAGCTCACCTAGGAACTTAGCAATTAGACTTTTAAATATAAAAATGTAACTTCAGAGCATCCCAGAAGTATTCAGAAGTACTGAATTATGTAATGGCCGAACCAAGGACATTCCTTGAAAGTTAGGTTGCCTGCGAAGTACTTTAACAGAAAGGGGCAGAATGCTAAGGAAATGCAGCTGTGATCTTTGGGAGTTCAAACAAGATTTTTAGTCTCTTACAAAGTTAAAGTGGACATAATTAAGAATTATTTTTTCCTAAATTATTATTGAGATTTTTTTCTTCCACCATGTTCTAGATGAAAATGCCTCTAATGTATAAAAATGTACCCACAAACAACAAGAACACATCTGAAAAAAGACACAAAAAGTTGGGGAAAAAACTGAGTGCTGACAAATAGCAAAGTTATTCCAAATTTTGCCTTACCAAAACAAATTTAAATGAAAGTTTTGTTGTGTTTAATTTACCTCATGGGCATATAATTTAGGGTTTTCACAGAGGAAAAGTAGGAATATTCAAGACAGACTTACACAGCTATTAATAATAGTGGTCATCAAAATTCTTGATAAACAGTTATAGACCACATAATAATGTAGAAAATGTACATAGAGGCATGTTTTTATGCCCCAAAAACGACATGAGGAAAGAGCTGGATATTGCTCACAATATCTTAAAAAAAAAAATAAAAAAGAAACAAAACCAAACAAAAAACTCACCACTGAAAAACAGCAACTGAACAAACAAAACCAAAAACCAACAGCAAAGCAAATGTTTTTCTCACTCTGAGAGCAATGGGAAGACATTCTGCATTTGTATCATAATTGTAAAGTGAAGGAAGCCAAGTTACCAAATTATTTGCCCAGACTAATTGGAATTTATTAGGCAGAACCCATTACTGAGCACATATGTTCTTTTGGGTGCCTGTATCTGCCATGCTGTGTTACAATAGCTTTTCTGAGTTGTATTTGAAAGGAGAAAGTAGCCAGGGGTGAAACTC